>NC_051157.2:178713155-178750539 GCF_013339745.2 Dermacentor silvarum
TGCAATATTTGCATTGAGCCCTGCACTTGAATTAAAGCCAGCTCACAGGCTTTCCAAAGCATTCCCTAACTTGTATGTGTTGCTCAGCAACATTCAAGAAGCTTTCACCAGGTTGATTTTTCCTTTGAATAACTTAGACAATTCTGTCTCGTAATAGGTCATGTAGATGACTTCATTTTTTGAAGTCACATGTCAAGAAACCAGTGCTAGAAGAGAGTATAGCATTATGCACAGCTGCATATTTAAGGCACTTTCTAAAAACACACCGATTCATGATCATTCACTGTGTTAGTAACTATACTCCTACCGAAGCAGACTGAGAACACATCTGGGCTCAGTGGCGCACCCAGAATCTCTGCCAGGGGTGGGGGGTTGAATTTTTAGGGGGGGGGGAGAGCAAACACTTGCCTTGCTTTAGCTAAAGGAATCCAACAGCCAATAAAATGCCTAATAATTATAATTATAATTACACCAAGGATGATGACGATCTGTATTCCATCAGCATTTTACTCAATGTAAACTAAGTGTGGATGTAATTAAGTGTGAATAAAGACAAGACAATGATAGAGTGTTTTTGTTAATCAGGAAAATTCGACGACAAGCCACCGCCTGAATTGTAATGACAATGTGAACAGAGCACTAAAGGTACACGTTGGACTGGTGGGGCTGGACGCGTCGGGGGGGGGGGGTAACTTGGCCACAGGGGGGCGTTACAACTACCGGACCCCCCCCCCCCCCCCCGTCGGTGCGCCACTGTGGGCATTGCATTCAATAGCTGATGTAAAATGCAAAAATTACTGCTTGTAGGTATGAATGAACCAAATGAGTCAGAAATATAGGTTCTCAAACTTCTAGTATTGAGTGTGGCAACATTTACGAAAAACACATTGCAACTGAAAGTTGCAAAGCATGCGCTGAAATAACTGAAATAGCTAGATTTAATAGACCAATAAACAGAAACTGCAAATTCCCAACATTTCTAAATACTTTTCCACACACTACCCTCATAGAGGTGGCTTCCCTTAATTGCTCACACCTCTGCCTTACTTCTATAATTCCCTGCTCTCGCTGCTTTGCCCATGCTGACTGGCACCTTGCACAAAGGTTAGGGCAAAAGCAGCTTGTGTTGTGAGGCAAGCTGTCCACGTCTGGTAGCCACATGTCAGTTTATCATAGTAAATGAAAGGGAAGCCATGAGGGTAAGTCATAGAGAAGACGGATACCTAGGTTCAATGATAAACTAAAACGCCAAAATGGAACTATTAGGCAGTCCAGAGGATAAGCAAAACTGACATAGATTGGAAAAACTGGAAAGATGCATCATGGTGTATATTTATGTTATACAGGTCCCAGCCAAGTTGAAAGATTTTTACTTTCTAATAAACTTATAAGACAATACATGACCAGCAATACTGTATAGGGAACTGAAACAATTTTAATAAAGTCATCTAGAAGTCAGGACAGAGAAGGGACTGAAGTGAGGATGCTAAAGTGGATGAAGTGGAAGCAGAATGTGAAGATACGTCTTAAAGAATGACATCCAACACACGCATAAAGGTGGCAAAGATTGGACTCAATGTTCAAGAAGAAGTTGAATATGACAATTTATTAGAATACATACATGAGAGGGCAGCTAGTCTAAACACGTCTAGTCTGCTAGCCTAACATTAACAGTTGATCAGAAAATGATTAAGCATGGGTGCAGGCTTATGTAGAATTCCGTATGGTATGCACGATGTGAGAGTTGAATCTCATAAAGAACCGTGGCCTTACACGCCTCAAATATAAAATGATGTGGGCTAAGATGAGTGTATAATCAAGGATAGCATCAAGAGGGGGCCTCCTCCAAAAAGAGAACAAGAGGGAGAGAGATTTTCGACGTAACAGGTACAAGTCATACGTATCACAATTAACTCCAACATGTCTCGGGGAAGACACAAACTGAATCTGCCAATGGTGTAGGCAAAATGGTGTGTATATATATATATATATATATATACAACACATACATACATACATGCATACATATATACATACATACATACATACGTGCTGAAGAGAACACAGGGATACAAGCATAATTAGACACTGAGGAATCTGGGTAGGAACACTTTATTTTCAGCACACATTTTTTTTTGATGAACTGCTTCTATACTGGTGAAATCTGTGCTTTTAATAAAAGTACACCATGCTGCTTCACCACTCCATGCCAACTGCAAGTATCCTGTACCAGGAAGTCAAACCAAGATGTGGGATGTTCAGTCTGTCAAAAATAAAAACGAGTTTGAAACGTTGACGTGTGAAAAGTAAAGCACACTCAAGAAAAACAGCACAAGAACAAATCCAACGAATCAGAATTACATTTGAGAGCAGACATATAGTTTCTATGGCACAGTGAAGGAACCTTATTCCTCCGACGTTTTTTTTTTGTTGTTGTTGTTGTTGTTGTGAGAAAAGATGAAAGTGGACGTGTTCTATCCCATTTTGTGTATCTTTCACCTTTTCACACACAAAAAGATGTCTTAACGTGCCCAACTGTCTTTGCATATCCATTTCTCTGCTCTCACACCATATACCTACAGTTAAAGGTTGTAGTAATGCTTAGCTTGAATGAACCAACACCAACTATGAGCACTGTGCTACTAAACATGGCAATGTAAGTCAAGTTCAAGCACAGCACATTCATGTGCTATATACGTGTGCTCTTGATTGTAGGTAAGATAAATAAAAGGAAGGCATGTTAATAAGAATGGTCCTTGATGTGCTATGCAGAAGTGCTCTGCTATTTGGACAGAAGTTAAGCGCAACCGCAATGAACAAGAAGACAACTTATTCAGCATTTCAAATCTAGGGACTCAATGTGCTGGAGATTTTTCTGAATTCATGGTAAAAAATCTAGATGCTAAAGACGACACATATATAAACAGGTCTCTGCTCAAACTGGTAATGCTATGTGTAGCTTAGTTTTACAAAATGTGCCCTACCACTGGTCTCCCAAGCTGAGGCTGCAGTCCAGTTGCAACTGCAAATCACTCAATTATGTCTAGGGCACACTTGAGCAAAATGCAGACAAAAATTACTGCACCACTGAGAATGTACCAGAGGCTTCAACAAAGCAGCTGACAGCCTGCATGGACTGTAGCAAGAGAAGTGCATTTTGGGTCTAGGTGTGCACAGCTTGCAGTTGCTCCATGGACGCTATTTAATATATTTACATATTTCACTTACTTGTTGGTTTCAGACAAGAAATATAATGTATTTTCTATCCTTTCCACTGTTAAATACTCAAACCCAGGATACCACAGGTCTGTTTCTGGCATCTGATTTCTTCTCAGAAAACTACCCCTCTAAAAAAATTTCACAGGTACTTAACCCCAACCTCTCTTGAGTAGAGCCTGGTTTTTTAACATGACAAGGTCAATAATTACACAGTGACTCCTTGCGATGTGATGTACGTAAGCACTTTAAAAGGAAAGGAAAATTTAATAGCAGTATGACAGGTACACAACAAAGCAAAGTGCCTGTTTTGACCCACGTATTCAATGTTTGCTTGTCTACTGGCGTTTACCCTACAAAAATGCAACAGGCGAAGCTGACTGCACTGTTTAAATCAGGGGACAGAAATGACATGTCAAATTATCGGCCGGTGTCAGTGCTCCCTGTCATTTCAAAAGGCTTAGAGAATGTTATCTGTAAAACAGTTGTGTCATCACCAAAAGCCAACAAAAGTTGTCGAAACGTCATCCTGGCGCAAAAATGAGCTTTGTTGAGACTAGAACGTTGAGACTGGTAGGGTTCGTCGCTGGCTGAAACCCTACACTCCCGATTCGCGTGACCCCTACCCACTATCGGTATGCTTCACCGCAATACACAAACTGCGGTGATATAACAGTGGTCGAACAGGCTGGTGCAAACGTTTCGACAAGAGAGCTTGCCTTAACCAGCTTTTCTTGGCAGTTTTCATATATATGAGTACACCTGCCAATACACTTATTACGCTCCTGGGCGCGCGTAATGTGATGGGCGAAGGCGAGTGCGCGCGTACATAGTTAAGGAACATATATATACATGTCCCGTGATAGCGGCCCCTTTTCACTTTTGGTATGCTTCACTGCAATAATTTTTGGGTAAGCTTCACCGCGTAACATGTCTACTGCGGCGAAGCTGACTTTAGAAAGCCGATTCATTCAACGCATCTTACGAGGCAGGTCCGCTTATCACGCTTGGCAACGTTTGAACACCACACTTACTACATTAATTTCTTTAGTTATTTTAATTGTATTGTCACCGTGATCCTGCAGCCCGCAGTAGCAGGCTGATACTGCGTCATAATCGTTCCAACTGCATCAGGACAGCGTGTAGCTGGTAAGCGTGCATGCAACAGGCACGGCGGCATTGTCTGTTGTTGGGAAACTTCCGAGACGCTCTTTCGCGCAGTAATGCCATTTGTCTTATTAAAAAGAATGCAGGTGGTGATTAAATGAAATGCAGCAAAGCTGTAGAAAAGCAGTAGCAAAGCTGTTCGACCATCTCGCGCAAAAACGCGATTCAACACGATCTGGCGGAACAGCTCACCATGCCAGGATTTTCTTGCATCCTCGTTTTTTCACGCATCATTCACTGAACCACACTACTGGATGGTTCTGTACGCGTACTAACGATCCTGACGGAGGATCAGCTTTATAGCTTTATATGGGATGCCACGGCCCATTCCACGGGCCGGCTGCAATTTGACGCGGCCACGAGGCAAAATATGCGCGCAAGATAACTAACGGCAACACATCAAGCAGCTGACAGCCCCAACCTTTTATTACATGCATATAGAGGGGAAAAATGGATTACTTACTCTGTAAGAAGGCACGGAATACGGA
Source organism: Dermacentor silvarum (assembly GCF_013339745.2). Classification (NCBI taxonomy): domain Eukaryota; kingdom Metazoa; phylum Arthropoda; class Arachnida; order Ixodida; family Ixodidae; genus Dermacentor; species Dermacentor silvarum. Next base: position 178,718,027 of record NC_051157.2, read on the forward strand.
CCGCTTCACAACGCGACCGGCCCCGAAAAACAGCCGCCATGAAAATAAACGGACGTGACATCATGGGTTATTGCGGACGTGACGTCATGGGTCGCACCAAACGTTTTGGGCACCTTTTGTTTGCTGCGACCGGGTCGCAGCAGTCACGGCCTTTTTTTTTTTTCGTTACTTAATGCTGTTTTTTATGTATGTGCTGGGGTGCTATGCAGGATGCGCCGAGTTTCTCGTTTGCACGAGTTTTACCCGAGTTTGCTCGACTGCAGTCAGTAAACGGAGATAGCAAGGAACTTGCAGTAACAGCAGGCAAAAAGAAATGTCGAGATAAAGCCGTGTATGACAACATGAGCGCACCCTGTGCGGCACAGTGCTTCCGCGCTTCAAGTACAGAGGTCTGCGCAACACAACGCGCCAGCGCCGCGCATTGTTATCAACGTATTATCGCAATTTAGCAATACCGTCGCAGTCCCGCTGTCTATCTGCACACTTGCCGTGAGCCGCTTGCCACGCCTTTCTCGGGCGCGTCAAGGGCGTGCCTCCTCTTTCGGGCATTATCTTTCTATTGTCCGTCGAATTCGAACAGGGCATATGCGTCGCATTCTTGCACCTACACTTTCCCACGATCGAATACCTTGAAATACAACAAATAACAAGCATTTCATTTCTTAAAGTATCGGTTTTTTGTTCCGAGTGCTATAAATTTGATGCCAAACGGATATCCAGTGAATAATTAAATGTTGCACTTTTTTGCCGCGAGTGGCAATAGTGAGGCGAAACGTTACAAGCGGATACATTCTAGAGGGTCACACGCACGAGGGATTTCAGACGGTTAGCAATCGCCAGGGGCGCTGCACTGCTATTCTCAATAAAGCCGATGCGATAATGACGCATAAAGTCAGTCATGACAATGAACTGTCCATTCCCTGTCTATTCGGGGAATGACAAGGCGGCGCTGCGGCATGGCTGTTCACCACAGGTGCTTTCACTTAGGCGGCTATTAAGGCCGCCGTTTTACCAACTGAAACGACACTCTAGCCATAGAGACGGGGGCAACGGCTGATGCTGCAAAATTGCTGTGCGCAATTCTAGGGTCCGTAGTGACACAGCACGGTGAAAACGCACCAGTTATCTGCGTGCGCGAAGTCTCCGCGATGCATTGCGAAGAAGAGCGCGCTGCCCAGCGACACAACTCATCGCTTGTCACCGCTTGCCAAGTGAAGGTGCCTTCGTGCGCATGTACGCAGAATTTGAGTGTGTTGTTCACTCCAATGTGCTTGCTGATTGCCTCTGCTGCTGAGGTAAGAGCGATCGCAGATGGATATCGTAACGACAGTGCAGCAATCGCATTTTGGCAGGTGAGGGCTCTTGTGAGCAGTTAGGAAATTAGACTTGGAACGCAGGAACGTGTTGCAATTGTTTAGTGTGCCGTGCTTGTGACGAACAAATGCCATCGCACTGAGGGTGTTTGCCCTAGAGCACTGCAAGGGCCGATTTTTGCGGCCCGGGCCCGGCCCGGGCCCGTTTTTACATTGGGCGGCCCGCCCGAGCCCGATCAAAACTTTTATGGCAAGACCCGGGCCCGGCCCGGGCCCGGAAATAATCTACGGTACCCGCCCGGCCCGGCCCGCCACCCCTTTACCTTAAGCCCGAGCCCGGCCCGAGCCCGACTCGAAACCGGCCCGAACCCGGCCCGAGATCGAAAAATACATGTTTTTTCAGAGTTGAGAAGCCCGAGAATAACTCGCAGAAAGCCCGAGCCCGGCCCGGGCCCGCGTCAAAAAAACCCGAGCCCGGCCCGGGCACGGGTGAAAAAGCACACGCCATGCCCGAGCCCGGCCCGAGCCCGTGAAAAAACTCCTCTACCCGGCCCGGCCCGTGGGCCGGGCCGGGCCGGGCCCGAGCTTTCGGGTAAGCCCGAGCCCGTGCAGTGCTCTAGTTTGCCCTGACCGCTGACCGTGTTTGCGACACTGCGGCTCCGATACATCAGTGATGACAGAGCAGCCATCTCAAATGACAGCTGCGATACGTTGTCGTTGGAAAACACTACGCACTGCTCAGGTTCATTGTCCACTAGGGCGCATTAACGCCTTGCAAGCAGCTACGGTGACGTGCCGAGAATTATTGGCTGCACCCTACGTCTCCACAATGCAGGCAATGAACCGTGTTGTGGGACCATCACAGCCCAAGAAGATATATGCATAAGCCAGCGAAAGTCGACGCTTTTTTTTCATTGTGGTACTCAGTACATCACGGATGACAGTGCGTTGCGCGTATTTTATTTCGCCGGTCAAGATTGTTAATGCCTGTCAGTTCCGCACCAGGTCGTTTTCCTGAAAAATAAGTTGGACGTGGCCCAACCGTGGTGGGCGCGCGCACAAGAGTTACATGCCTCGCGCGGTGCGTCACCTATGCTTTTGACTGACAGGCAAACTCGTGCCAAACTCGTACATCGCGAAACTGCCGTCGAGTTCAACTCGTGAACATGGCGGCGGCAGCAGCAGCCTGTGTCATCGCATCCAGCCGCAGTAAGCGTCAATGATCGCCTGGACCCGTTCACCTACATGACCGACGTAGATTGATTTTCAGCGTCATTTTTGCCTTTCCGAAACGTCAGTGCGCTGGCTGTGTGATGACTTAGGCGAAGGCCCTAGTCTGCGGAGACAGCGTGGCGGGCAAATTATGCTTTCCGAGCACAGAGTGGTGTGACTAGGCTGCGGAGGAAAAGTTCGTGCGATCGCTTCAGCTCTCTCCTGTTTCAAGCGCTGCTCGTCCACCGCGCCCCAGCCCCAGTAGAGCACTGCACGGGCTCGGGCTTACCCGAAAGCCCGGGCCGGGCCGGGCCGGGTAGAACAGTTTTTTCACGGGCTCGGGCCGGGCTCGGGCACGGCGTGTGCTTTTTGACCCGGGCCCGTGCCGGGCTCGGGTTTTTGTAGCGTTAGCTACACTGGCCTAGCCAAGCCCGTTTCGCGCGGCACATCAAGAGCCGTGCTGCGCATGCGCAAGGATCAGTGATGTCACACGGCTTGCGCACCGGAGCCACCGGAGCCGGCATCTCTCGCGCACTCCGCCGCCGCCGCGCGCGACTCACCGCCGCCGGTTTGCGCATTCCAGAGGAGTGACGTCGTAGCCGTGGTAGACGCACTGGCGCCGGCGCGCGCTCGCTGTGCAGTCGCCGTCTGACACTGCGCTGGAGCCGCTGCGCTTCTGACTGGCGTTTGCCAGTGTGGTATAGCCATGGAGAAGGAGAGCGCAAATGCTGCTCAACAGCGCAGAAGAACGGAGAAGCTTGACTCATCGGATCCCAAAGTAGTTGCCTGGCAATTAGCGGTTGAGCGTAGGAGACAACCAGGAAAGCTAAGAATAATCAGCTGAACCTTTGCTAACGCTACGTATATCCTGGCATAGCCGAGCTAAGCCACTGCAACTTTTTTTTTTGACACGGGTCCGGGCCGGGCTCGGGCTTTCTGGTGGTGTGCATGTAACGTGCAGCGAGTTATTCTCGGGCGTCTCAACTCTGAAAAACATTATTTTTCGGTCTCGGGCCGGGTTCGGGCCGGTTTCGAGTCGGGCTCAGGCCGGGCTCGGGCCTAAGGTAAAGGGGTGGCCTCCACTCTACCCGCGACCTCCACTCGGTGGCCCCGGGTAGATAGCGCAATTTGATGAGTGCCTTCTTCGCGGCGAGCAAAAGTACAATGGAGGCCACCTAATGATGGGCGACAAGTTTCCGCCGAGGTGGCCCATAGGTCTTCGGCATGTTCTGCGCGACCAGAGGGGTGCTGCGACTTTCACGGTCGACCGTCGAAAGGCGGCGAGGCTACGCGTCATTATTGCAGCCGACGTTCAACCGGGGACCATTATTCATAGTGACGAATCGGCCGCATACAAATGTATCCCAGATTTAGCGGATGCTAAAGGGGCTATGCCTCAATCTACATTGGGACATAGTCAACCACAGCGTGGACATTGTGGGCGTTCACCCGCAAAAAATAGAAAGTTATGGTCAAAAAGTGAAGCGCCACCTCGTGAGCGATGGGTACAGGGTAACTGCACCGATGCTGGAGTCCCACCTGGGATGGATGTGGTGGCCACCTGGGATGGATGTGGTGGCACTCAACGACCACGTGCGCTGCAAAGACACTTTCTTGCGTTTGTTAAAAGCCACGGATCGTACGGGCTACCCAAAATCAGGACTTCTTCCTGCGGTTGTTAGATGCCATCGCTCGACGCTTGCCAGTATCAAGGTGCATTGCAAAGTAAAACAAAATAAAGCGTAGTTTTCTGACCCTTGTATGTGTGCTTTCGGGCATTCCTGAGTGCTTACACGGTAAGCACGCGGCAAACCACTTATGCGTCAGCTGACGCTCATTTCGTCTCGCAGCTGGGGCAGCTGGCGTGCCTCGATGCGCGCGCGCGCATCGAGGCACCCTACTCGCAGCCTTTATTTAGCGCGAGCAACGAGCGATCTGTTAAAAGCCCAGTGAGAAAACCAAGCGCACACAAATCGGTGCTTGGAAATGCTAGCGCAAGCACGTAGCGAGCCGCGCCAATCGAATGCAGAGAAAAAAGAGGAGGGCGAGCGTCCCCTCGTGGTATAACGCGAAATGTATTAAATTACAAATTAGCCTGATACACATTCAGTGTACAACTTGTAAACTTTAAAATACTTACAACTCATGTTAATGTGACTACAATCATTGTACTAAATACATTTACTTTATAACTTGCCTATGCCTGTAATGCACTCGGTGGAACGACAAACAAGTGAAAGAAGGCACGACCATGCACCGACTGTATGAACGCGTGAGCCCCAGTTTGTCGACCGCCCATACGGCAACGCCCAAGGGATGATAGCCACCCACAGTGAATCTAGATAAACCAATGAAGCTGTAGGCGTGCCGATGGAGAGACTTTGTATTGTTACCATTAGTTCTTTCATCTTGGAGCGTCGCCAGAGCTCGTGAAGACCCCGAGTTTCGCCAAACTCGGTGCACCCCTGCACGATGTACTATACAAATTTTAATTTTCTTAGCAAGAGCACCGCTGTGTAAATGCTAATTTTTAATTTATATCTTAGTGCGTTGCTGGAATAACTTAGTCATACTGATGTATTCAGAACGCCTTCAGCCCATTCAAGTTGTTGTTAAATGATTTTAGACATCGAGCAATTTGTATCCACATCGCAACCTTGTTGTGCTCTCGGACGAGTGTGTTGAACATACCTAAATAAATGTTCGCTTTTTTTTTTACCTGCTTTCATTCTTTAATGACGCGAAGAAAGCACGCCGAATAACTACAAAGTTCAGATAGTTCAATTTAAAAAATATAAGAAAATAAGAAACACGTTCAAAAATAGTGGGGAAAATTGTAATGCACAGAAGCGTTGGGCTGAGCAATGATTGACATCTTTTGAGCATGCGAAGCGTGGATATCTACTACGTTGCACTTATCTGAGCAGAACACCGTGTATGTTTATTGGAGTCTTGAGCGACTGAACGAAGCATAGGTGCCATGTAACGAGATCTATCTCGGACTTCCGATTGATTGATTTGAATATTTATAAAATTAGAGGAAAGTTGAAGGGAGTTAAACAAAGTCAAAACACAACGCATAAGTTCCCCGCCTGCCTGCCCCCTCGAAGGAACTCACTTGTCGCGGGTGCCGCCCTGAGTTAGCGGTCGAGCGACTGCTGCGAAATCTTTCACGAACAATCTGAAATAAGAACAGAGCCCCACAAAACTCCGGACGTCTTTGACAAACTGAGGTACAGGAAAAGCCGTTACAGCTCGAACCTTTTCCGGGTCGGGTTGTATGCCGGAAGCATCGACGAAGTGGCCGAACACTGTAATCTGTCGGCGCCCGAAGGGGCACTTCGATGAGTTTAATTGGAGCCCAGCCTTGCGGAAGACGTCAAGGATAGCTGCGACGTGCTCAAGGTGCGTCTCAAATGTAGGAGAAAACACAAGGACGTCACATATCAAGCCGGATTGCAGGACCTATGGGCTTTGCTATGTTGTGGTTTAGCTATATTGGAGATTTGCTATATTGAATTTGGCTACAAAATCGTAAACCAACCCCTTCGCTATGTACTCGGGAAAGAGGCTTCGTTGTCGACTCCGAGTAGCACAATGGGGCATTTTTTAACACTTTGACGAAGTCTATAGAATGCCCTGATCTGAAAGAACTGATCCAACGTCCACGGCCGACGGCGTTGCTAGCGCGTAGCGGAGGATGGGACGCGTCGGCGTCCACTGGTGACGGCATTCCTGGCACGTTCCTCACGCTTTTCTACGACGTTCCTTGACAAGAGTCGTTGACCAAAGCTCCGTACATACAACCAACGCTAACGCGAACTCCTCTCACACCCCACTCCTCCACTGACCTAATTTTTTAGTATAGCGCCTTTGGTTGGCGCGCATCACGCCCGCCCCCTCCAACGCGAGTGTTAGACGGCGCGACTTACGTCAACCCCACTCCCCGTTCTCCTTTTCATCTCCACCCTCTCACAGCATTCTCACAGGGCTGAGCTCTTCTTTTCCTCTTCTCTCCCTAGAACACATGGCTTTTCTACATGCGGACACGATCTCCTGGAACCTAGCCCTTAACAGCTTCGCTGTAAAAGAAAAGCACACACAACCATCGGCAGCTCACCCAGGCAGCACATAACGCCCGGTGAATATTGCCTTTGCGATGGCATACAACGGCCCGAGAATGAACCAGTGGTGCCAGCTCTATATAACATGGCTGGTACCAGTGTATGAGCGCTCCAACAATGTCCCACCGTTACCATGCAAATTACATTATTGGCGCAAATTACCTTACATGGCCCCCGGACCGGGGCCATATTGGGCCAGCCTATCCGTTGCATAGACAACATTGGTTGCAGCACGGCAAGGAGTAGCATACATTGCGCAGTCCTTCTCCGCTGCTCTCCAATGTTGGGCAGCCGGCGATATATACGCGACAATATTGTCCTGTCAATCTCCCCTGCTCACTGATATCAGGTCGCCGACGTTATATGCTCAAAATATGGTCGTCATATCACCTGCTCTCTAATTTTGGGCAGCCGAAGTTAAATGACCGACAATATTGTCCAGTCATAAATAATATCGCGCCAATGTTGTAAACATTGCTTCATACACTGGATATATTGGCAGAAATTGTTTTTCAGTTTTGGACAACCATTACGGGAAGCTGTAGCTCAGGAGTTCCTACCAAACTACATGATGATGGGGAAATCGCTTTCCTCAGCATCCAGGTCACCGTGTTTAAAGAAATTTGTTCTATATTGAAGAAAAACTTGGCATTCCGTTACTTCAAATTAAGACCTTTTAGTCACTCAACCATTTTTTAAATTGCAATTTGCAAAACTAAAAAAAACTCGTCTCATGTTTTCAGTTCTGTAAAACATTGAGAAGTGACGATATCGCATAGTGTTTTCAGTGGCACCTGTTAAAATATCTAAATTGGCTAATTTAGTGTATTGTACGATGCTCTAAAACATGCTACTAATTTTGAGTAAGGTTTTTGGAAACACGTTGTAAACAGTGCACCTATTACACGAAAGTTTTAAACGCGCATATTCTTTTTCCTTTTAGATGTTCGAATAGAAGCAACTTTCAGAACAGCAATATTTGTTTCTGTTGCAGAGTTACGGACTTGTAAACATCGTGCTTCAATTTTTTTGAGCTTGATGATTTTCGGCAATTTTTGTAAAACTTTGAACTCCTATATAAAGATTTGGCGTCGTTATCAGTTGGTAGAATATAACGTTATCTCTCAAAAGCAATAAAGTTCGTACAAATAAGTCCAGCATTTGTATCATCAAAGCATTTCTGCGTTTTACAGAAGTTCGTTTGAATAGAGAAATCTGAGTTGGCCTCGATAGCTAAAATTGAAGCCTGCTCTTAAGCGGGTCGTTTCTGAGTGGAACACGGATGCCACTACAACGTTTTGCAAAACAGTGAGTAAATGCGTACGCACTGTACAATCGAGTGTTACATTTTATGTTGTTGCTTGATTAAAACATTAGCTCGATCAGCGCGAGAAGTGCGCAGCCCGCACGCGCTATAGTGCAATTATGGGACTTTAGTGTGATAGACGTGCAGTCATTGCTCCGCAGTTAGTGCTATGGCTATAAGAAGCCTGCTGCGTACTGCGTCGCTTTCAAGTGAGACATCCGGTTTAATAAGATATTACGCACGATATTCTCAAATCTACGCGACCATACCAAGTGGTATATATATATATATATATATATATATATATATAAAAGAGAAAAAAAAGAGTCTGCGGCGGCGACAGAGGCGCGCAACATGTCCCGGAATACCGCAAGCGTAGCACACTGGCCAGTTGTCCGGTGTGCGCCAGGGGTTGATAGGCGATCTCGGATGCGAGAACAGTACGTAAACCGGCCTTACAGGACTTGGCGGCGTGTGGAAGTTGGTGGCTGGCCTGGATGGGACTGGCGTTGGTTGGGCATGAGATCGTGTATCAGTATACGTGAGCGGCGCCGTAACTTGTAGCGGTGCCGTAGCCGTAACTTGTAGCGGTGTCGTAACTTGCGGTGGCGAAGCGGGGGACGGCAGGGTCTCAGCAACTTGCGTCTGGACAACCCGACGAAGCGACTAGTCCAGTGTGGGGAGAGGCTCGGTGACCGATGCCACAAGAGAGAGCTGACGCGCAACCTCGCGTACGTATTGCTGAATTTGAGGCAGCAAGGAGGTGTAGTCAATGAAAGCGCTGCTAGGAGTCAAAGCCGATAAGTGAGCTGTTTGCATACCAGGGCGATGTGCGGAGATGCGCCGTTTACGCAGCTCCTCAAAACGTTGGCAAAGTGCAATAACCTCAGTAACGCTCTGGGGGTTTTTGGCCACGAGCATATGAAAGGCGTCATCGTCTATGCCTGTCATTATGTGTTTGATTCTGTCAGGTTCCGACATGGGGCCGTATTCTGAAACGTTCGCCTAGGCGAAATTTCTTTTTTCGCTTATAGGCGTGCATGCGCCGATTGGCTGTTTTAGCAAAATTGGATGAGCTGATTGGGTGGTTGAGCCCGACGTCATTCAATTTTGCTCAACCAGCCAATCATCGCGCACGCTGATTTCGCCTAGGCGAACGTTTCAGAATACGGCCCATGAACGCATTCACCCGCCTTCATAGGCCGATGATATCCTCAATGCAGCTTGTGAAGGTCTCACCAATTTGTTGAGATGGTCCGCGGAGGCTGTGTTCAGCGCGAAGCTTGCGCGCCGCTGGCCGGCGGAAAAACGAAACGAGGGTCTCTTTGAACGCTGACCAGGTGATAATATCAGCTTCGTGGTCCTTGAACCACAGGTTGGCCACGTCGGCAAGGTAAACGATGGCGTAAGTCAGCTTGTCGCGGTCATCCCACGTGTTGTGTGCGCTAACAAGTTCATACTCGGCCAGCCACTCTTCCACGTCGTGATCGTCAGTACCACTGAAGACTGCAGGATCACGTTGACGAAGCACCCCGGAGCATACGACAGGTGTAGGAGCAGGGGCAGCTCGCGAGGGGCCGGCGTCCTCGGTCTTAGCGAATGTAGATGGTACCGTACGGCTGCGGAGTTCCAGGACGCTGAAAGGCACGAACCAGCACTTCCACCAAATGTGACAAGAGTATTCGGCAGGTAGACGTGACGAAGATTGACGGTTAAAACAAGCTGGCTCGTTGAAAACCGACCTAGCGCGAACCACACCATCGTCAACGTCTTCTTCCACACTGGCTGGCATAGAGCTGGTGCCGATGTGCTCCGGTACAATATATATATATATATATATATATATATATATTAAAATGGGGGTGTTGGTCTTCAAGCAGGCTTGGACGTGGCGTTGCAGAAGGCTATCCGAAAGGCAGGTCGGGTTACTGGCGAGCGCGAGCTAGAGCGTCAACAACAACCACATTCATCGTCGTCTTCTTTTCCCAGACATCGAAGCGCCGTTATTCGCCTTCAGTACAATTACCCCCCGCGGAATAAGGAGCCATCCTGGCGACCTAGGGGCAAGAAAACACAGGGGGATCGTAGCACTGCTTGAGTCGGGACACGTGGACAATTTCTTGGCCGCGACGACGATGGTCAGAAGACGGTTCTAACGTCTTGATGAGGTAGTTCACCGGAGATGTTTATTTAAGTACACGATATGGACCCTGGTACTTGGAGACCAACTTCGTTGAAAGGCCAGGGGTAGTGGACGGGACACGCAGCCAGACTAGCGAGCCAGGAGCATAGCACGTAGGAGTAGCGGAGGCATCGTGGTGTTGCTTCTGGCGCCACTGGTCTTGCGATGTGAATGAACGTGCAAGTTGGCGGCATTCTTCAGCGTATGTAGCTGCTTGAGATAGAGTCGTGGACTCTGAGGCGTCGGGTCAGTATAAAAGAATAGTGTCCATGGTGCAAGAAGGTTCGCGTCCGTGAAAGAGAAAGAAAGGGGAGAATCCAGTCGTGCTTTGCATGGCGGTGTTATAAGCGTACGCAACAAAAGGTAGCACTCGGTCCCAATTGGAGTGATCTGACGAGACGTACATAGCGTGCATATCGCCCAGGGTTCGGTTAAAACGTTCTGTTATCCCGTTCGTCTGTGGGTGATAGGCACTGGTGGTGCGGTGAACGACACGGCATTCACGAAGCAATGCTGCGATGACGTCGGAGAGGAACACATGACCATGGTCACTCAGCAACTCTCGAGGTGCTCCATGACGAAGGACGAGATTGTGAAGAATGAAAGTGGCAACGTCTTTTGCTGTGGACGATGGAAGAGGCGAAGTTTCGGCATACCGTGTGAGGTGATCGACGGCAACGATGATCCAACGGTTACCGTCTGGTGTACTGGGAAGGGGACCGTAGATGTCGATGCCGACGCGGTCAAATGGTCAGGCTGGGCATGGTAGAGGTAATAAGGGGCCGGCGGCGTGTTGAGGAGGAGTCTTGCGTCGCCGAAACGTGGAACATGACCGAACATACTCTCGAACATAACGGTAAATGTCACGCCAGTAGTACCGAAGCCTAATACGTGAATACGTTTTCAGGAAACCTGCGTGGCCACATTGTGGGTCGTCGTGGAAAGTGGAGCAGATTTCGGAGCGCAGGTGGCGGGGAATGACGAGGAGCCGATTACGGCCGCCGGGGGTGCAGCACGTCTTCCCGAGTGGTGAAGTGCTCAGCCTGCCGACGCAACGTTCGAGAAGCGGGAGCAGAAGTCCGGCCAGACTGAAAGTATAGAATGGAAGCCACCCACGGGTCCTTGCGCTGCTCAGATGGCATGCCAGAGATGGCAAGAGCGGTGGTATCGCAGGTAGTATTTGTGAAGCAGACAGGGTCGGGAGGCAGGGGTGAACGGGGGAGGGCGTCTGCATCCGAATGTTTCCGACTAGAGCGATACACGACGCGGATGTCGTATTCCTGGAGGCGCAATGCCCATCGAGCGAGCCGACCACTTGGATCTTTCAGTGACGACAACCAGCACAGGCCGTGGTGGCCGGTCACTACGTCAAATGGGCGCCCGTACATGTAAGGACGAAATTTCTCTATGGCCCAAATTATGGCAAGACATTCTTTTTCAGTCACCGAAGCGAATAGTTGCCTTCGGCTTTGTTGAGAGTTCGGCTTGCATAGGCAACGACGTACTCTTCAAACCCATTTTTCCGTTGAGCAAGAATAGCGCCGAGGCCGACACCGCTGGCGTCCGTGTGGATCTCAGTGGGTGCAGAGGGGTCGAAGTGTCGCAGTATAGGAGGCGACGTAAGGAGACGGCGCAATTTGTTGAAAGCGTCGTCGCAAGCAGGAGACAAAGCCGAAAGGTTATTACTGCCAGCGAGGAGCTTGGTCAAAGGGTTGATGATCATCACGAAGTTGCGGATAAAGCGTCGGAAATAAGAACATAGGCCGATAAAGCTGCGGAGATCTTTCATGGTACTTGGTTTGGGAAACGCTGAAATGGCTGTAAGTTTGGCAGGGTCGGGGAGAATACCGTCCTTCGAAACAACATGACCTATTATCGTAAGCTTTCGAGCGGCGAAGTGGCATTTCTTCAAGTTCAGTTGCAGTCCTGCAGCTGAGACGCAAGCGAGAACTTGTTCGAGGCGAGTTAGATGTGACGCAAAATCGGAGGAAAAGACCACAATGTCGTCTAAATAACAAAGGCAAATATGCCACTTGAGGCCTCGAAGGATCGTGTCCATCATGCGCTCGAAAGTAGCAGGCGCGTTGCAGAGGCCGAAGGGCATGACTGTGAACTCATACAGGCCATCAGGCGTCACAAAAGCCGTTTTTTCGCGATCGGCCTCCGCCATCGGTACCTGCCAGTATCCCGAGCGCAGATATAAGGACGAGAAGAATTCTGCTCCCTGTAGGCAGTCGAGGGCATCGTCGATGCGTGGTAGAGGGTACACATCCTTGCGCGTTATGCGATTAAGACGTCGGTAATCCACGCAGAACCTGATGGATCCGTCCTTTTTCTTTACCCTTAAGTGGCCAGGATGGCTCCTTATTGCGATAGTCTGGCAGAGTTGTATCACGTCGGCTACCGTCTGGGGGTTCCTAGCGACAAGCATCTGAAATGCGTCGTCGTCGACTCCTTTCATGATTTGCTTTATTTTTTCTCCTTCGGTGAGAGATGGGTCGACGCGCTTGCACAGGGAGGGAACATCTTTGATGTAGCTTGTAAACGTTTCCTCCCTGCGTTGGACTCGACTGCGCAAGCGCTGTTCCGCGCGAAACCGGCCCATGGCGGGACGACCGAAGACCTCCGCCACGGATGCCGTGAAGGTCGACCAGTTCGTGATTTCGGTTTCATGGTTTTTGAACAAGAGGCCGGCTACATTAGTGATTTAAAAGTGAACGTTCGTAGCTTGGCGCGGTCATCCCATTTGTTACACGAGCTCACTCGTTCGTACTCGACGATCCAATCCTCAACGTCCTGGTCGTCGGTGCCCCTAAATACAGGTGGGTCGCGTTGTCGGGGCACGCCAGCACAGTGGATTGTCGTTGGCACGGGAACAGCTTGCGATGGGCCAGGATCAGTCATGGTGAAAGCTGATGGTAGCGTGCGGCTGCGAAGTTCCAGGATGAACAGTACCCAGCACTTCCACCACTTAAAATGGGGGTGTTGGTCTTCAAGCAGGCTTGGACGTGGCGTTGCAGAAGGCTATCCGAAAGGCAGGTCGGGTTACTGGCGAGCGCGAGCTAGAGCGTCAACAACAACCACACTCATCGTCGTCCTCTTTTCCCAGACATCGAAGCGCGGTCATTCGCCTTCAGTACAATTAATATATATATATATATATGACGCGGACGCGTAGGTATAGGCACCGTATAACATATATTTCGATAACCGTCGACGACCATGTTTGATAATATTGTCAGGTAGTAGTGACGTTGAAGAAAACAGTCGTAGAACTGAGAATCAGGAAACTATTTTTATTGAGCGAACCTGTGCCCACAAAAGCAAGTTGCAATCGAAGCACAATGATAGCGGTGAACACAGTTGACGATCGTCGAAATCTGATCAGCGGCGAAATGCGTCGGCTTTTACACATGAGTCACCGAAGGTTCCCGAGTAATCCCTGGTGCCCGCGCGTCTTCCAGAAAGTACTAGACAATTCGCGTCACTCATACAACCAGATTACATAAGCACCAGTGACAACAGACAACGGATAGAAGCATAGATAACGTTCGAGAAACTTGCGATACATGCAGGCGTGTCCTGCGCCGAGCGATAATATTTAACGTTTGCTAGCCGGTGAAAAGTGGTCACTGGTGAAAGATAAACAAGTACATGTGTCAGTATACGAGAACATAACACGTGCGCGTATGTAGAAGCACCGTGTAACATATATATTTCGATAACCGTCGACGACCGCGTTTGATAATATCGTTTTAGCTAACGTGTCGCTTTCGTTTTATGGCACAAGTTTCCGCAGTAGACGGTTTGATTCATTCCAATAATTACATCCTGCTAGGACCCTTCTGCACCCCATCATAGTGTACGCAGGAGATTGTACGGGACATGTCGAGCGTCGTTCATCGAATGCTGAGCAGAGGTTATTTATTTTGTGACCTGCGTGGCAAATTTGCTTCAATTTCATATGCAAAATACTAATAATGCATGTCCGCACGACAATATATCGTTTCATCTTCGTGTCAAATCAGTTATCGGCCTTTTCAAGAGCAGTCGAGCAGCCGTTCGTTGCTGTAACAGAAAACTACAATGGCAAACGGCTATCAATCGATATGCCTATTCTCTAGTATGTGCTTTCTTTTTAAGCACTGCCTCAACATGCCATTTACCAGAACAACGTATTTAAATGTTCTGCGTGAGCAAGGTATTATTTCATAAAGTTGTGACTCGAGATCTTGCATAAGCAACTTAATGCTTTCTTTAGATTCAGAAGCACAGTTTTTGTACAGTTCAGGTCCCCTCGAGAAAGAGGAAACAATATCAAACAATATCGGCACGCAGTTTATTTTGGTCATTTACAGTTACTCCAGTTATAGCACATGCAATTCATGCTACGGATACATTTATTTATAGCGCTTAAATGAACATGCCGCATTGGATGGGTATGGCGTACTCTTGTGCGTATGCATTGGGGCGTGCACGTTGTTTTTCATTTGTAAGAACCACCACATAGAACGCTGAAATATATCTGCTAGATTATTTACGCGGGTACCCAGGACATGTCAGCATTTGACAAAAACCATCTCGCTGTGAGGAACACCGGCAAAATTTAATGAAAGTCTGCGCGAACGGCCGACTGGTCTTGCTTCAAAAAGGGAGAAGTGGTTCTACGGGAGATAATTGCTGCCACGTGCGCGTGGCCCATACTCGAGGAAAAGGAGTCCGCGTTGTGCGGGAAGCAGGCCGAGAGTGGGTACGAGTAAAATCCCTATATAAGAAAAGTACCGCCATCCTTTGGTCAACGCCGCTTCTCTCTCTCCTGTATCTCCGATTTGACGATGATAGAGCGCGCTTTTCACTTCTTTATATTTAGTTTTTTTTCCGCCTCAGAGCCATGTTGAAAGTTCTCTGCGCAGTCGCAGTCGCCGGCGGCGGCGGCGGCGCGCGCCCGGCCTGAAAGCTTCAACGTAGATTTTGTAGGTGCGCCATCGTCGACTTGCCTTTCGCAAGCAAAAAGTAAAGAAAAAAGCAAGCTCTTTAGGAGAGGAGGCAGCGGAGGAAAAGGTAGATGGCGGTACTTTTCTTATTGACCCTTTTTGCGGAGCAGTTTGTTTTAGAGAAACGAGATGGCGCTTACGGCGGCGCGCCATACCTCTCCTCGTCGACCGCGCACGAATACGAAACCATTACCGCTTCTACCTTGCTTCTGTGCGATCAGCGGTCAGAAATGCCACTGAGTTTTCGCTAACGCACTGTGCTCCATTCACTTTGGTTTGAATCCTGTGGATTGACGACGTATGCAGTAGTTGGCTGCAAAAATAGTGACTGGCATATTAAGGAATGTAATGAATATGTGGGGCCAAGTTCGCGGACCGCTGCTGCAATTGTCTGTACGTGTTTCCGGCACTTCGAGATGTACGGCTCTCCTCGAGGATACATGAATTTCCTCATCCGCCTACGTTGTATTGCAAACCTTGAAAGAAAGGGCTTCAGCCCCGGTAAGTCGGCAAGAGTGAGTACTGCTCTTTAAACAATGATAACGGGAGTAGCGATGCCCCCTGTCATAGTAGGTTTCGCGCCCAGTATTTACGCACATCTACCCCAACCAGTACGGAAACTTACATCCACTCTTTCGCTAACGTGTCAAGAATAAGTGAATGGGCGCACACTTGAATATATGCGCACTATATACGCACAATAAGTGACGGTACTACATCGATAGCACACGAATAGTCGAAGCTGAATGTTTCGTGACGGTTCACGAGAGTAAGCGAGTTACTAGCGATGATGCATCTTTGCTACAAGGTACGTATTACAGTGTACAGAATAGCTACGTTTCAAGCCTTGTGCACAGCAAGAACAAATCTATCGGAACTGAGCACAGCCGCGAGCGATTAGGCAGAAAATAATCAGATAGTGACCGTACCGAGGAACTTCACTGTGTCAGAAACTGACAAACCGCTGCTTCAAAATATTTGCCAAATAAAGTACAAAGAGCAAAACACACTAATCGTGGTTCAATTCATGAGCGGAATGTTTGGATAGCTTGAAATACATATTTAGCCCCGCTTTTAGAACAAGCACAATATACGCTGCTTGTTGCGCCGTTTGAACATAGGTTAATCAGCTCCGAAAGCGCTTTTGCATGTCCTCTGAAGCTGTGATCAAAGCTTCGTGTCGTTCACCCAGTCACCGTTTACGATATCTCCCAAAACAGAAGTTTACTAAGCCGCGTCGGCGTCATACACTTCCATTGTAAACAAGGAGGCAACGGAGGCAGTTGAGGCAAGCAATGGACGCGTCACCACGTGATCAAACATGGCAGCGCCCACGGGATCGCAGCGAAGAGGGTCAATATAGACGTTTTCACGAGGGCGCTCCCGATGGTCTGGCGTGGAGAGTATGTGTCAGTGTTGCCTGTTCGGTCTGGACTGTGAGCTTGCCTTGCGCTTGCATTGCGGAGTGGTAGCTTTCCTTCGATGTTTCCGTTTATTTTTGTCATAAATAATGGCATATATACTCATCAAAAGGCTACAGGCCAGCACTGTGCAGTTTATGGGTGCACAAACAACCAGCGGAAAATAACGATTAAGTGTGTCCACAACACAGCACTCCGCGAGACCACTGCTGCGATGTGGTATGTTCACGCTTCGCCGGTTTCCTGCATCACCTGGGGACTTGGCATTTCAGTCTAATGTGAACCAATGCACACATCAGTAAAATAACGCATTTTGGTAAACTCTTTTCGGCACATTTCCCAACAGGTTGCGAGAATTGTCAGCTCTTCGATGCAATATTTTCTCGTATGTAGTGACAGAGGCTACATTTGTTATTCTTTCAAACACGACTTCATTCCAGTGCCTAATACGGGGGTCACACGGCGCACTTTTGATCGTGATCGAGCCGATATGGGTCGAATTTCTTGGTCGCAATTGGATTCTTTGCTCATCTGTGGAAGGGAGCCAATCGCGGTTGAACATTCCGATCCAGATCGGTCTCGATCGCTATCAAAAGTGGCCGTGTGACACCGGTATAAGACAAATTGGAGCACTCTGCGAGAGAACTAGTCGGTAAATACACTTCGCAACGATCTGGAAAAATCGTGTCCTATGGAAGATGTATGCAGACCCTGTGACCGCCAAAACATTGTCTCTGCGTTCACACGCACCCTGCGCGGCTCTGCCCATAAAGGTAATTAACTTCAACAGTGTGGTGCTGCATCGAGCTCACCCATCTTTGAGCGTTGTCTATCTGCTTGGGCAGCAAGAGAATGCAAAAACGAACGTGTCAACTTCATCAGCGCTGCCTAGCGCCAGTGCTAGAGTTCGGGAATCGTAATGCACTAACTGTGCATGGTGTAGAAACGCGCTAAATGAGCCCACGCAAGTAAGAACGTAAAAACGGTATTCACATGGGTACGCGGACAATAGCATCATGCTTGCAAGAATAACAGTAACGGGAAAAATAAATTATTCGCACAGTCGATCAAGTGAAATAGTTACGTGCGTGCAGTGACCGCTTCGCTGACCCCTAAGCGCTTTCCACTCACGGTAAGTAGTGGTTTACAGTCATATGCATATGTATTTATTCGACAATTGTTAAGACTCGACATTACTTTATTATGAACATAGCACAGTGAGACGTTGTAAGGGAAACAAGAGAAAGAGCAGAGATGGCCCTAACGCTGCAATATTATTGGCTTATTTCACTTCAGGGATAGCGCACACGAACAATTCTTGCCGTACGCTATATCTTCAATACAAACTTCGCACACGATCTACGTTAAGGTTCACCGTGTGCGAAGTTTGTTCCAAATTCAGACATTCGAAAGAAAAGCCATTCCAGGTAAACAAACGTAAAAAAAGAGGCAAACAAATATATCTTTATAACAAGTCCTGTTATAATCCCTATTGGGATTGACAGTATGTATAAATAAATACTAAATACTAAAAATAAAAATCTAGCACCTGGGTTGTATCAGTTGCGTTGGCATCTGTGATCACTGTCGCGCGTCGGTTCGCTGCAGGTACCGCGCTGCTCGATCGCCACGCTTATGCTTTGACATTTGGTAAGCTGCCTGCACCGCACCAGATACAATAAATTCTGCATGATTGAGCTGTTCAGTTGCGCCGGAAGCGTATGGAGTAACCCCCGCATATCTAACAACCACTGACACGCGTCGTCGGGCCGCCGGCGCCTGGTTCTAAGCATTGCCCGACAGCTACGTACGCGCCCGCTTTCGCTAAATGAGGCAACCCTCAACCGCGGAACGTAATGGTGATCAGATTCAATCGACGATACGGTCACATGTGCCCAGCAATAACAATGAAATATACCGCTGATTAGCACGCCAGGTATCGACGAAGCAGACGCGGATGCCGCCGCTACCGACGATGAAACACCACATCCACTGGCTGGGCTTGCTGTTGCCATGGCACACTACACTGAGCGCTCACGCGAGCACGTGAAACATGTAACAAGTCAAGCGGCACAAGACAAGCGAAACGGAAGAAAACCATCGAAATAATGGGCGGCGAAGATCACACAACCGAAGTGCGGCCGGCCTGCTCTCGCAAGGCGCACAGTCCAAAATGGAGGCATAACATGTTCTGACGCTAGACGTCGCCCGTGTCGGCCAATGGCGCTGCTCAAACGTCGGTTTGTGAAAAGGTCTATAGGGACTTTAGGTACGAGGACAGAAGACGGCGGGCTTTGATACACGGTGTCAGTTGCAGAGGGAAGGACCGAAAACGCCTTGCAGTGTAGAAAAAAGAAGAAATGTAAACAAAAATTAATAGCAAGACCAAGCGCGACTGCCAGCAAAGAACACGATGGGTGCCCAATACGCTTTGCTCTCTGCCGCTTTCCACTTCTCTTCGAAAAGCATGTGAAGGGACAGGTTGCGGATGAGAGGGGGTGACTCCCGTCTTCCTCCACCCCCGACAGGCGTAGTGCATTTTTCGAAAGTTTTCACGCTAGCGGTGCTTTGAAAGGAAGCGAATAGTTGTATTTCTCTTTTCGCCGGTGCTTGGTGCTGCTGAAAACGTAGAAGCGAAATATCCACGGCATCTTTCTCCGCAATAGACAAAATTATAGAATTAGAGAAGTGCCGCAAGATTTGTCAGCCTGGCCGTCGCGCGCTGGCATCCACCAACTACATTGCCGGATCAGCTTGGAAGGAGTGGAACATGGCATTCACAGAGGTAAGCACACTTGCTTTGTGTTTTTCATCCTCTAATTCCGCTTTTCGTACAACGAAGGAGAGCAAATGACGTTCAGTACGAAGTCCCAGATAAAAGATATAATTTTTAAACACCACTGTGTTACGCGGAAGTGAATTTCGCCACACAACTGCTGTGAAAGATAATCAGCTCGTCAAGCTCTTCTCCGTGAAATTGTAGAGCGCGATTGATGCGTGTCGCATTTCGCTTACGAGCGGGTTGGTTTTATATGCAAGTGCATAACAAATTTTACCGTACCTTACGAGTACGTTGGCACACACCGTGACATCCTGCCACCTATGTATTAATTAATGCGCTGCATCGCCATGAAGCTGTCAAAGCATATTCTATTATCATCGCGGCATAGCACGTGTTAATTTAAATGAGTTTACCAAAACTTGGAATAGAGCCGTTATCAGTGCTTCATTGTGTGTGTGTTTGCGTTATTTTTCTTAAGTCGAGGAGATCTCTTTCTGTCTCGCTAGTTCAGAAATAAACATACATTTCTCTCTATGAAAATTATGCGTATTGTAATCATTGTAGACCATGTCATTGAAACGGGGTGCGTTCACTCCAAGTTATCGGAGGCGAGAACACCGAATAATTCAAAGTGACGCTATGGGAATTCTTCTTATATCATCGGTGAGGGCATTAAAAGCTCTAAATGAAGTTTTGCAGTGCGCTTTGGTAATGTGAACAGATAAAAGCACTGATTTCAACATATAATTGTGGTCTTGTGGATTCTTTCAGTTCTGGAATGTGGATAATACTCAAGAAGGGGTGATAATTAAGTTATTTCAACCATCGTAAATTTGACTTTCAGTGCTCTCTTTATCGAAAACAGCCCCACTATACTGTGATATAATTGTGAACCGGTTGCAGGTTGTCGGGATATGGGAGGATTGCCCACGGCTCTCTGCCTCGGCACACCGAGCCCCGCGGTTGGAGCATGCCTGCGCATCAACCGCGGTCCGGTACAAGCTCGAGGAAACAATAGACGACAACCACGTATACACTCGGACAGCATTTATAACGACTGCAACTAACACTTCGAGCAGGCCAGCTAGCTATAGTTGACATCGCTGAGGGTTCCCTCGAAGAGAATAATACACTAGGTAAAGAAGGGCTTCCGACTTACCAACTGGGGAATACGGGCGGCCGCGGCGATTGCCGCGGCAAAAACGCAGTTGACTAACTACGCGCGGGAATACGGGACGCCGTCGCCGCTTGCTGGAGACCAAAGAGCCCCAGGCGATAACAGCGGGATCTCACGTGACCCACCCGGTGGCGCTGATAGCGCTTGCGATTCCCGCGCGCGGCCCGCGGAAGGAAAGTTTCCCCTCTCCCAACTCTCCCTGGCACGCATGCGCTTGACGCGACGTTCGCTGCCCGTGCGGCGGTTATGGGACCCGAGGATTCCCACAAGGTGTCCCCGCAAGCATAGGTGCATGGCTCCAAAAGCTTGATGCAAAGGTACGTGCCTGCAAAGATTCAAGAGGACCTGTGAAGCAGCCAGAAACTGTCCACCCCGACCATTTTTTTTTCTTAATTCGCATTCCGTTCTTGTTCCTAAGAGTTGATCTTTGATATTTTGCTTTTGGTTGAGTGGCTTACTCACATGTTTGAAACCACGGATCTACGGATATATAGTATTGCCAGTGATGTAAGAAGCGACTGTTCAGTACTCCCAGTAACAGTCGGCGCCGCTTTAAACAATGTCGGAGCTATCGGGAACTGGATGTTCCATCTGGCGTGTTTGTGTTTACTACTCACATAAATAGGACGATCAGCTATGTAGAAATTGCAAGTGTTTGATCATTTCACGTGCTGAATAATTGCCAAGGCCCAACGGAATGCTATTACACTCTTGACAGTGTGTTCTACGACTTTCCTAACAAGAAAGTTCAAAAGATCAGAAAAACATCGAATCTGGTAAATTGTGCCTTTTACCAATGAGGTTGTTTGCGATTTTCTATTGAACACAAATGCAAGAGTTGACAATTTTTATGTGGACAGAAAGTGGGCAGTAAGTGGCGGCTAAGTGAAATTTAGAGAACGTTTCTGGGTGTGAGTAAAGAGACAATTCAAATGACTGCCAACAAGGAGATATCTTTTTCTGATGTTTGCCTTATTCGAGGTTCATTCATACCTTTGAAGTGTGGTGTCATAACATTAGTATCATTTTTATGCAGGCGTTGTCTGGGACCAAGGTGACAACAGAACAAAGTGCAAAATTCCTTTCGCAGCTGGGATATATGTATATATTGTAATGAGGAACAGAAATATTATCCGGTGGACGCTGAAGAAAGAACGAGCAGCTCGATCCGCGCGACACCTCAGCTGACGTTCTTTGGCTTTAACTGTTTGTAAATAAATCCCATTATATTATTTGTATACATACATATATAGATGTGACATAAATATTTTGCTGCCAGTGCCAATAATGGAAGCACCATTGTAGCTGGCTGCATGCCATTATTGGGGATACAGGTGATAACCGACAATGGCTAGACCAGCATCGCCAATGAATATCACGCGGTGGTACTGCCAGAGTCGGACCACGATTGGCGCGGCATAGAACGCCAACATTGGCTCCATGCAGTCTCATGGTAGCGCTTCCGAGGGAGGACCAAAACTTCCTGACATCTTCTCCGGCGTTGGGCCATGGTTGGTTCAATGGCGGCGTGCTGCCTGGGCAATGTTGCGCATCCGCATTTGGCAAATGCAGAGCTGCGCATGGAGGGCATGTCTCAACGCGCTGTCAACTCTCAGTACTCCTTAATGCGATAATCATTTTTTGCCTGTGATTGCCCGTTTTGTTTTGAAAGCCAAACCTTTTTTTTCTCCACTTAATGAGCTTTCTACACGCTTATTGGGTTCTTTTATTGCGATAGCAATTATATGGACACTCAAAAGCAGATTTCTGCCGTCGGCGTCGCCGTCGCCGTTGCCGTCGCCGTGAGGTTCCGTATGACGTCATTTGGAGATGAAATCGTCGCCGCGCGCCGAACGCTGTATGTGCGAGTGAAAGGGCGCGAGGGGCGCGTCTTTCACGGGGAGTGAACGCACAGGCGGAGAACAAACGCGCGTTCTGCGCCGTGCTCGCTTAAGGGCTGCAGAAGTAGGCGTCTCTTTTCTCCTTTACAATCACCATATATGTAGAGCAAACGCGCCTTCTTCCGACGCGCGAGAGGCCGTGGGGGAGGGGGAGGGAAGGGAGGCGACGTTTAGCTGCGGCACCAAGTGCCTATTTATATCAGAGGCTCCGGCAACAGTCACCAACGCCGCACGCATTTTGAGCGAACGCGGGCAAAACGCCGATGGCGTCGACAACAGTTCTGCGTGTTGCCGATGCTGCTGCATGTCCAAGTTTGTACAGCTGATAAAGCTAATATCATTACTCCGTATAGCTCTCTACAAGTTTGCTATCGCAATTGATGCTTCGCCTTTCAGGTGAAACTGCGACAACTTTTTTTCGTTTCCTCTCTTTTTTTACCGTCCTCTTCTTCACCCATGCCACGTAGTGGGCAAGTGTCTTTCTTGGTGAGCAGGCAAGCAGCAAAGGCGCTCAGAGTAGTCAAACTGCTAGTTACTTCGTTTGCAGCGCAGAGGTTTACTTCCTCGGTGTCGTACACTCGTCGCATCTCAGTCTTGGAAGGCTGAAACGATGGAGGCGTACCATCCACGCGGAGAAGACGTAGCGTTCGCGAACGTGGAGGGTCAGGGCGGGCATGCCGGCATTGTTAATGACCCCGGCATCGTCAATGTCCCTGGCATCGTCTATGCCCCAGGAATCGCTAACGTCCCCGGCATCGCCAATATCCCCGGCATCGAAAGCGTCGATGCCAACGAGGGTTCCGACAATCGCTTTTTCATTGTGGTGTTCTGTTGCCTTTTCCTGATTGTGCTCGCATTCATTCTAATGATGTTGCTTTTTGGCATACTGAGTGCCGACATCGATCCTGATGATGAATTTGACAGCACTACGGAGGTAACTTATGATCCCATTCGCAGAGCCCAGCCGCCCATTCGTACGCATATCACGGAGGTACCGACGACCGCTAGCACACCTACCACCACCACAGAGGACAGCTGGCAGTACAGACAGAACTACACTCAACCGATCTGGATTTCTCTGCACAAGTACCTGTGTCCCTTCTGGGCGGACAAGCAGGGCTTTCGTAGCCACCGTCGCACGTATGGAATCGCCTTATTCCCGTACATGTTCTGCCACTACGCCATGTACTGCTGCTACTATCTCGACGATAACATGCAGCTGCAGCCGGAGCTACCGGACGTGGACCTTCCGCCGAGGGACGCCGTGCGCCGCATGGCAAACTTCAAGGCGGAAAACCCCTTCCTGGAGGTGTGGCTCGTGGTTCGGGGTCCGGACTCGGCATTTCTCAAGCTGCTGGCCAACGCCAACAACGAGAAGGCCACGTTCCAAAACAACGCGGTGGCCTGGATGAAAGCCAACGACTACGACGCCATCCGCATGTGGTGGAACAACGCCCCGGACTCGCTCAACCGCAGTCTGGCGGAGCTCTATAATGACACCAATGACGTATTCATGCAGCACAATAAACGCACGTTTGGCTTTCTCTTCCCATACGGTTACTACGAGCGGGCATCCTACAACACGAGCAAGTTGGCGCACAGACGCGCATACCACACCATCGTGTTGTACCACGAGTACCCACGCAACATCACCGATCGGAAGGCAACGACCTACACAATTCGGGAACTGAAAGTGTACTCTAAAAAACTCAACCAAACAGACCGCCCCGCCTTCTGCCACCTATATCCACTTGTGGCACTAACATACAAGATAGACCCGGCTAAGTGCGATAACGACAGCAGCAGCAAGCCGTACAACATCCAGCCGCTGGGATACGGTCCTCCAGGGCCTCTGACCAAGAAGGCGGGCATCCTGTCACTGCCGGAAGTGTGCGACATCCTGGACTCGTCGTGGAACCAGACCACCGTTCATGCCGACAGCGCCCATTTTCATCCAAATTACCAATTCGCTTGCAAAGGGGAGGACGCTATCGCGTACACTACTGGCGAAGACGCTTACGAAAACATATTGGCCCTCGATCTAGAGTACGAGGAAGAGGTGTTCGGCGTGATGAACCCGGAGTACGACGACTTCCCAGGTGTTTGTCCGCCTCCTGTCGGAACAAATGATAACTATCCCATTGTGCGAGGTGCATTCCACATAATGATCCACTAATGATGTAATAGATAGTACTGTTCTCTTATCTTCCTCGCTTCCCGGCCATAATAGGAAGAAAGAACATGTCATAATGCAATAGAAAAGCTTTGTATCTTTGAACATTTTCCTTCGTATTTATTGTATGCTGCTTTTGTTTATTGAGTGCTATGATTTCCGTATTCAAAATGTTGAGTAAGGACGGATAGGTGGACTAGTTGGTAAGATACTTTGAACACGGTGACAAGAAACGGAAGACGAGACGTCCCTCTCCACTGCAGGGGAATCTTTGATGATATCGGGAGTTATTTGATTCGTTTCTCTTCAAAGAACTGAGGAAACTTAATGAAAGAGAAAAAGCCGCATTCAAGAAAGTGGGAAACCAAATGCTATGCATTGTTTTGTACTCTTTGTGAGCTGCCATTTTATTCTGTAAGAGAGACCGAGATAAAACTTTATTGTGTCCATGATGGGGTCTGGGGGCGGCGGGGGTTGTGGGACTAACACTCAGGCCTCCCCTTCCTCAGACGGCGGCCAGCCCTTGCTTTCTGGCGGCGTCTTCGGCCATCCGGACGGCCCAGATCTGCTCTTCTGGGTCCAAGCTGAGCAGCAAAGTCTCCCACTGTTTGGCCGTAGTTATGATACGTGTAGTGTTAGGTCTTCTGTTCGGTAGAACCGCAGGTAGCTCAATGAAAAATTAAAAGACGAGAATCACTAAGAACAGTGCATCTAATTTTCAAAGTTATTTGCATTAAGGCAATGAAGGTGGAACGCGTCATCCACGCCTCTATTGCATTGTCAGACTCGGTATATCGTTATTTGCTGAGCACGTGCTCTCATCCCTCATGACACTAGGTTTAACGCGATTAGCATTGACGATGATATACAGGGTTTTCAGCCGGTGTTTTCAGCCTATCCATTTATCTTTCTAGCCTCTTACACCGACACATTAGCCGAAGTTCTCTATCAGCTCTGGCAACTAGGTATGTTGTCATCACAACGATGCCGTCGTAGTCATTTCAACCTAGTCATTGCAGATTTGCCATTTGACTCTTTCCATGCCGCCGTCGTCAAGCCTTTTACCCCGAACCCCCCAAGTTGCCTAATAACGTGGGCCACAATGTATGCGCTGGTGGTTGTGATGCCGTCGTGCTCATTGCATCATCGTCATACTAGCTTTGTCATCCGGCTCTCGTCTTGCCGCCGTCGTGACGCCATCGTTGTCATACTGTCGTCATGTATTCGTTGTCATATCGTCATCGTGATTCCGTCGTGGTCGTTTCATCGTCAGTTTCGCCATCCGACTGTCGTCATACTTTCGACGTCACGCCACCTTAGGCCTAATTCATGCAACCGTCAAATGACTGTGTGCACGGCTCTTCAAAAAGGGGTCGCTGGCGACGTACAGTGGTGCTCTGTGTTTCCGTCGCCAGGATGGTGACGGAGCCGCGCCCCTAAAAAATGGACCAATCAGAAAGCGCATAGCGTCCAGTCGTATCCAAATCCACTGATTTGTATGGATCTGCGTTCTCCACGTGGCACATCGAATACTGAGCTATGCGCTGATCGGTGGTGCTGAAATGAAACACGGGACCGGTCAGTCAACATTGCAGACAACGATGCTGCTGTCAACGTCACCACTGCCATCGCCTGTTTGTACACTGCTCCGTCGCGACTGGTGCACATTATTTTGACGGGACGGTGACGCGACGGAACGTTTGACGGCTGTGTGAATGAAGCATCAGCCATACCGTGATCGTGATGCCGTCGTCGTGACGCTTTCGTTTTACCATCGTCACCCCTTCAGAAGCGTCATTCCATGATCATCCTGCCGTCGTGGTCGCACCACCTTCGTCGCTCCAAAAACGTCATTCCTTCTTCGTAATTCGGTCGTAACCATGCTTGCCTCATTGAACGGTGATTATGCCGTCGTCGTTATTTCGTCGTCGTGAAACAGTGTCTGTCACGCATTCGTTGTCATGCTCTCATTGTAATACCGTCGTGGTCGTGCCACCGTCATCACTGCAGCTTCGTCATCCGATTGTCTGATGTCTCATCGCCAGGTTGCCGTAGTTATACAGCCTCATCATTTCAGAATTGTCACCTCGTTGTCGTCGAGCTGTCCTCGTCATACCGCCCATTTGTCATTCCATCAACGTAATTCCTCCTTGCATTCTAATGCATTCAATTGTTATCACTGCGTCGTCGACATGCAACCTTCGTGATGTCGTGTAGCTCAATTATGACAGTTTGCTCGTGACGGCATGAATATCACTGTAGCTCTACTTCTATGTTCTTTGAGCGTCGTCGCATTGAGCGACGCACATTGTCTTTTCTCGTGCTTGTTCGACAGCGCGCGCTTGACCGGTAACATCTCTGTAGCAACAAGTTGCAAGCAGTTGAGCGCTTAAGCACAGACACATGATTCAGTAACCCATTTGTAAAAATAATGCGCTCAGTATACGGTGTGGCATCTTGAGTCCACTAGTTGGGTTTCGAGAGGAGGGCAACAGCTGTTTGAATCGTTGTGGCTGTCGGTCGTACTTTAATAGCGGTTCCACAAGGGCACTTTCGAACTCAATCAATAATGATAGTAGTTGCACGGCCCAGCAATCCGGATCGAGCTGGTCGAGCTCACGCGGCATTGTGGTGCAGACGACCCCCTACGATCGTTATCTACTGGATATGGATGGTGCAAAATTGTGGTCGAAAGCGCCTACGTAGAAACTCCGGTCTGGATCCAAGTTGCCTGAGTCACAGGGATATAAATTCATCATCGGCCTAGACACCTTAAGGACGTGACAGTCGTGTCGCGCGAAGCGATAATCCAATCGTCCCTTGTGGTACACGTGAGGCAGCTTCACACGCGAGTTTCTTCATGCTTTTTCAAGCAAAGCTTGTATACGCTAGTCTGCGCCGGCTATGCAACGCAAAAAAAAAACCAGCTGCTCTCAGAGCTGCACAGGCACGCTGCACGTGCTCAGCACGCGCTCGTGCCACTGCTCCTGCGTTTGTCGTCTGCTTGCATAAGTGGCTGCGTTGCCGCTAATCATTCCAGCACTGAATTTCACTTCTCTTCTGTCTTCGTAATGGGGAGGCCGCTTTTACGGGGGCATAAACCATTCATTGCCTTACGTAACGGGTAGATTTAATTTTGTAGAGATTTCATAGAATTCCATCCAGAATGGACGCGCTCGGGAAAGGGCTCGTCGTCGATGTGCCTATTGCAGCCTGAGGGCTTCCGAAGCCAAGGAAAAACGTCAGTGAAGAGCCGCGGACCCCGAGTTGCGGGAGCGCGATGTTGAGGCCAAACGTCAGCGTCGTCAAGCCCTCCACGAACCCGACAACGGTGAACCACGCCTCGGCAACGCTAGCCCCAACTTCCCCGGTGCGACTGCCAAGCTTCAACGCGAGTTTCTCAACCGAAACTTCGGAGCCAGCTGCAGTGCCTGTGACGGACTGTGGTTCGAGCACAACGTGATACTCGTCAGGGCAATTCGTTCGGAGGAACACCGAAGAAACACACGACAAGCTTCGCTTACTCCCATCTCCTCGACAGGGGAGGGGCTACTGATGTTTTACAGTGGAGCTTTTAAAAGCGAGCTTCGTCCGTGCACAGCGATGTATGCAGCATAGCCAAGTCGGGAGAGGGGCAAGTGGCGCCGACATGAGAGAAGGGAAGCACGAGTAGAAGATACGCTCCAGTGTGTTCACGTTTCTATACGTACCTGTCTGCTCCGCGTTTCTCACGCTAAGCTTTACTGCCATTTTATTATTCCTGCGAGACGAATTTTCGCTCGTGCTTGCATTAGAGATTCATTTCGATAGGTTGGACTTAAGATCGGATCCTCCTCGGAGAAGAGAATCGAACCAATGGGAAGTGGGCCAAGTATGCGAGAAAGTATAAAAAACAATCGGAGCAGGACCCCGAGCTGAAAGGTGGGTCCAGATGCTTGTACTTATAGATGGTGTAGAAAAAGACGAATAAACGTGCGCAGGCGGGCACTGCGAAGAGAAGAAGAAGTCTCTTCGCAGTGCCTGCCTGCGCACGTGAGTCCTGTTGTTTACAACACCAATTCCATTAAAATTCAGTATGATGATATTTTCCCTAAAAATGCAAAGGCATTATCTTACCGCACGCTAAGCTCAATATTAAATGATTACTTTTTGCACGTTCCGATCGAGACAGTTATTGCCACTGACGCTTCCCAAAATGAAGAAAAGTGTGGAATTGGAATATTTTCTCCTATTCTTGATTGGTCGTTCTCTCTTCGCCTCCCAGACTTCGTACCGATCTTTCTAGCGGAATTTTTAGCTGTCGTTCTAGCCCTCCGTAAACTCAATACATCAACATGTTCCACAGTAATCGTGACGGATTCTTTATCTCTGTGCTCCTCCCTCACAGCGTCCGATAATTCCCCAGTTTTGCGAGCTTTCAGATCGTTAGTGCCCCCTCACTTAGCTTTGATTAGATTGGTGTGGGTACCAGGGCATAAGGGCCTATTTCTAAACGAAATGGCAGATTCGTTGGCGAAAGCGTCCCTGAATGGCCCGGTAATTCATATCCTACCGATTTCAGCTTTCATCATAGGGGCTAGATTTCGGAGAAAAATGATGCTGCGTGAATTTCACGCCCCTTCTTTAACAAACTCGTCAGATTTTCAGCACTTGTCGCATTATTGGAATAGCAAACTCTGTCAAACGCGATCACTTGAAGTCGCAATCACTAGACTACGCTGCAGAATTCCATTTTTAAATTTTTACCTACACAGAGCTGGTCTGGTTCCCTCACCTAACTGTCCCTATTGTGGACAACATGAAACATTAGATCACTTTCTCATTGTCTGTCAAAGATATTCTGAATTGCGAAAAAGAACCTTAGAAACACCGTTCCGCCTTCTGAGATTAGAATTAAATGTTCAAACTTTACTATCATTGGGGGCCTCTACCCTTGGGCACAGCGACGGGAAGGTTGTAGATGCCATCCAGAATTACATTACAGGGTCAGAAAGATTTAGATGACAGAATCACGGCTTAGGGTACCAAAATATTTTTACAAATTTGATGACTTGCTGTCTACTTTTTTTTATTATTCATCATTTACTCCTTTATTCTATTCAAGTCATTTGATATATTCTAATTATTCATTCTCAGATGCGTATATATTCCCACATTTATGTTTGTATTGTTTTATACATCTCCCTTCTGATTGTTATTTCAAACTACCCGGTTCTTGGCCAATCCCCCAGAGTGGGTATGTGCCAGTAACTCCAAGGCTCTACATCTACATCTACATCTAGAAGAAGAAGAAGTTAGAACGATGAGCTTTCTGTCTGGTTTCTTCGCGTCTCGTTAGTTTTTCTACATTTTGGTATCGAAAACCTCCGTGCGGACTCGTTACCTTCATCGCACGTCTCCAAGGACATTCTACTCTACCGCTTCGCGCTGCGGGCGGCGAGGACTGACTGGATAACGCATCGTTCATGATCGGCGTGGAGACCAGACATCTATCAAGAGCTAGTCCGATGGATTGCCTCAAGACCAAGCGGTCTTGAGGCGATTCTGTGCTCGTCGGCTCGACGAGCACAGAATGCGTAGATTCTACAGGAAGCTCGGTTGCTGCTTACAGATCCTACCGTGAACAAGCCCAAGCTTTCAGGTATTTATTTTCACCGTCTATCTGCTAGCAACAACGAAATCTCGAAACTTAACGATGCACTCGAAGAGAACACTGCCGATGATGAGCTGAAAGCAGAATACGTAACTGCTGCAGAATATAACGATCAAGCTATCAGCATGCTTGCCGAGATTCGATGCAAGATCGCCGCTTTGGAACGCGCGGACAGTACAGCGGAGACTGCTTTTCAGAATCCAAGCCCGACAGTTCCTCACTCTATGCCCAGAATTGGCGCAAGGCTACCGAATCTTGATATGCCAACATTTAAAGGCGACATTCACAAATGGGCAGCTTTCTGGGAGCAGTTCGAGCAGACTGTTCTTCTCAACAATGCTATATCGACAACGACCAAGTTTTTCTATTTACGGCATTATCTTGCCGGGGAAGCGGCAGCGACCATTGCCGTTTTACCGACTTCTGAAGCTTGCTACGCAGATGCCGTAGAACTTCTCAAAGAACGTTTTGGCGATCGTAAAAGGATAGTGGAGCACCACCTGACAGCACTTCGCCATCTACCTCATGTAAAGTCCGGAAGCGACGTACGCGGCCTCAGGCAGCTGAATGATGCCGCGCAAATAAATATCCGCTGTCTGACTGCACTAAGCGTACCCGATGTCAGTTTCTCTGCAATGCTGATTGATATTTTACAGAAGGCATTGTCATACGAGATCGTTCTTGCCTATACGCGAGGAAAGCAGAGTCAGACTTTACGAGAAGATGGGTCTGATACGAACGTCTCGGAGCCAGCACTAGCAGCTGCAACATCGGAAACGGATTTAAAAGAGCTGTTCATGTTCACACGTGTTGAGGTAGAAAGCCGAGAGCAATGCAACACATCGCCGCAACGATCTGTCGATGACCGTGCTGAGAGAACTCGAGGCAACAGCCCCGCTTCCATACTGCACAGTGCATCATACAGCTGGAACCAGTGTTTCTTCTGTCGATCTAAGAAGCATGGTACACGTGCCTGCGACGCCAACCTATCTCTTGTTTCCAAGGTAGCGCTGTTTCGTTGGTAGCGCAGTTGGAATGTGCATCACGGGAATCAACTGCAGTTTTGGGAATGAAATGGGATACCGAAACTGATTACTTCAAGTTTTCTTCCAAATATATAGCCCAATATTTAGCCTCAGCTCAGCCGGACACAAAACGTACGCTTCTCAAGGCTGCTTCCCGAATTTTCGTTCCTCTTGGTATTCGATCGCCTCTCGCCGTCACTGCAAAGCTTTTGTTTCAACGCCTGTGGGTTTTAGGCCAGTCTTGGGATGACCAGTTACCAGAAGAGATCAAGACGCCATGTACAACATGGTGCGCAGACGTAATACAGCTTGGCTTCATCAAGATTCCGCGCTACGTGAGAGATGGGCTATATGGAGCGGTCGAGAAGGCAGAGCTGCATATGTTCGTCGACGCCAGCCTGAAGGCGTATGGAGCATGTGTCTATTTGAGAACAGTTGATGACGGCGGAAATACAGCTACATCCCTAATAGTAGCGAAGTCTCGAGTAGCACCTACCAAGATTCTAACACTGCCGAAGCTCGAGCTTATGGCGGCGGTAGTAGGAGCAAGATTATTAAAATATTCGGATGCTAGAGAGCCTTCCCCATTATGTCCTGCTCATTTTCTGGTCGGGAGCTCATTTCTTGCCTCTCCAGAGTGAACCAACAGTGGTGACGAAGCTCGAAGTGCACAGGCTAGGCGACGTGACCTCAGCAAGAAGTTGCTAGACCGCCAGAAGCTCGTGGACCACCTGTGGATCCGATGGAAGAAAGAATACCTCCTCGAGCTGCGGACACTTCATCTCTACCCATCGCATCCTAGTAGCAGTCTACAAGTAAATGATGTCGTACTCATCGAGGAGCCTAACATCTCTAGAGGTATTTGGCCACTGGGACGAGTCGTAGATATCTTCCCTGGCGAAGATGGAATAACCTGAACCTGCCGTGTGACAGCTCAAGATGGCAAGCTTACAAGAAGACCAGTGCAGAAATCGCACACGGGAGTATGTAGAAAAAAAGTTGCAGTGGCTTAGCTCGGCTATGCCAGGATATACGTAGCGTTAGCAAAGGTTCAGCTGATTATTCTTAGCTTTCCTGGTTGTCTCCTACGCTCAACCGCTAATTGCCAGGCAACTACTTCGGGATCCGATGAGTCAAGCTTCTCCGTTCTTCTGCGCTGTTGAGCAGCATTTGCGCTCTCCTTCTCCATGGCTATACCTCACTGGCAAACGCCAGTCAGAAGCGCAGCGGCTCCAGCGCAGTGTCAGACG
>NC_051157.2:178750639-178815422 GCF_013339745.2 Dermacentor silvarum
GGTACCACAATTTTTTACAAATTTGATGACTTGCTGTCTACTTTTTTTTATTATTCATCATTTACTCCTTTATTCTATTCAAGTCATTTGATATATTCTAATTATTCATTCTCAGATGCGTATATATTCCCACATTTATGTTTGTATTGTTTTATACATCTCCCTTCTGATTGTTATTTCAAACTACCCGGTTCTTGGCCAATCCCCCAGAGTGGGTATGTGCCAGTAACTCCAAGGCTCTACATCTACATCTACATCTAGAAGAAGAAGAAGTTAGAACGATGAGCTTTCTGTCTGGTTTCTTCGCGTCTCGTTAGTTTTTCTACATTTTGGTATCGAAACCTCCGTGCGGACTCGTTACCTTCATCGCACGTCTCCAAGGACATTCTACTCTACCGCTTCGCGCTGCGGGCGGCGAGGACTGACTGGATAAGGCATCGTTCATGATCGGCGTGGAGACCAGACATCTATCAAGAGCTAGTCCGATGGATTGCCTCAAGACCAAGCGGTCTTGAGGCGATTCTGTGCTCGTTGGCTCGACGAGCACAGAATGCGTAGATTCTACAGGAAGCTCGGTTGCTGCTTACAGATCCTACCGTGAACAAGCCCAAGCTTTCAGGTATTTTTCACCGTCTATCTGCTAGCAACAACGAAATCTCGAAACTTAACGATGCACTCGAAGAGAACACTGCCGATGATGAGCTGAAAGCAGAATACGTAACTGCTGCAGAATATAACGATCAAGCTATCAGCATGCTTGCCGAGATTCGATGCAAGATCGCCGCTTTGGAACGCGCGGACAGTACAGCGGAGACTGCTTTTCAGAATCCAAGCCCGACAGTTCCTCACTCTATGCCCAGAATTGGCGCAAGGCTACCGAATCTTGATATGCCAACATTTAAAGGCGACATTCACAAATGGGCAGCTTTCTGGGAGCAGTTCGAGCAGACTGTTCTTCTCAACAATGCTATATCGACAACGACCAAGTTTTTCTATTTACGGCATTATCTTGCCGGGGAAGCGGCAGCGACCATTGCCGTTTTACCGACTTCTGAAGCTTGCTACGCAGATGCCGTAGAACTTCTCAAAGAACGTTTTGGCGATCGTAAAAGGATAGTGGAGCACCACCTGACAGCACTTCGCCATCTACCTCATGTAAAGTCCGGAAGCGACGTACGCGACCTCAGGCAGCTGAATGATGCCGCGCAAATAAATATCCGCTGTCTGACTGCACTAAGCGTACCCGATGTCAGTTTCTCTGCAATGCTGATTGATATTTTACAGAAGGCATTGTCATACGAGATCGTTCTTACCTATACGCGAGGAAAGCAGAGTCAGACTTTACGAGAAGATGGGTCTGATACGAACGTCTCGGAGCCAGCACTAGCAGCTGCAACATCGGAAACGGATTTAAAAGAGCTGTTCATGTTCACACGTGTTGAGGTAGAAAGCTGAGAGCAATGCAACACATCGCCGCAACGATCTGTCGATGACCGTGCTGAGAGAACTCGAGGCAACAGCCCCGCTTCCATACTGCACAGTGCATCATACAGCTGGAACCAGTGTTTCTTCTGTCGATCTAAGAAGCATGGTACACGTGCCTGCGACGCCAACCTATCTCTTGTTTCCAAGGTAGCGCTGTTTCGTTGGTAGCGCAGTTGGAATGTGCATCACGGGAATCAACTGCAGTTTTGGGAATGAAATGGGATACCGAAACTGATTACTTCAAGTTTTCTTCCAAATATATAGCCCAATATTTAGCCTCAGCTCAGCCGGACACAAAACGTACGCTTCTCAAGGCTGTTTCCCGAATTTTCGTTCCTCTTGGTATTCGATCGCCTTTCACCGTCACTGCAAAGCTTTTGTTTCAACGCCTGTGGGTTTTAGGCCAGTCTTGGGATGACCAGTTACCAGAAGAGATCAAGACGCCATGTACAACATGGTGCGCAGACGTAATACAGCTTGGCTTCATCAAGATTCCGCGCTACGTGAGAGATGGGCTATATGGAGCGGTCGAGAAGGCAGAGCTGCATATGTTCGTCGACGCCAGCCTGAAGGCGTATGGAGCATGTGTCTATTTGAGAACAGTTGATGACGGCGGAAATACAGCTACATCCCTAATAGTAGCGAAGTCTCGAGTAGCACCTACCAAGATTCTAACACTGCCGAAGCTCGAGCTTATGGCGGCGGTAGTAGGAGCAAGATTATTAAAATATTCGGATGCTAGAGAGCCTTCCCCATTATGTCCTGCTCATTTTCTGGTCGGGAGCTCATTTCTTGCCTCTCCAGAGTGAACCAACAGTGGTGACGAAGCTCGAAGTGCACAGGCTAGGCGACGTGACCTCAGCAAGAAGTTGCTAGACCGCCAGAAGCTCGTGGACCACCTGTGGATCCGATGGAAGAAAGAATACCTCCTCGAGCTGCGGACACTTCATCTCTACCCATCGCATCCTAGTAGCAGTCTACAAGTAAATGATGTCGTACTCATCGAGGAGCCTAACATCTCTAGAGGTATTTGGCCACTGGGACGAGTCGTAGATATCTTCCCTGGCGAAGATGGAATAACCTGAACCTGCCGTGTGACAGCTCAAGATGGCAAGCTTACAAGAAGACCAGTGCAGAAATCGCACACGGGAGTATGTAGAAAAAAAGTTGCAGTGGCTTAGCTCGGCTATGCCAGGATATACGTAGCGTTAGCAAAGGTTCAGCTGATTATTCTTAGCTTTCCTGGTTGTCTCCTACGCTCAACCGCTAATTGCCAGGCAACTACTTCGGGATCCGATGAGTCAAGCTTCTCCGTTCTTCTGCGCTGTTGAGCAGCATTTGCGCTCTCCTTCTCCATGGCTATACCTCACTGGCAAACGCCAGTCAGAAGCGCAGCGGCTCCAGCGCAGTGTCAGACGGCGACTGCACAGCGAGCGCGCGCCGGCGCCAGTGCGTCTACCACGGCTACGACGTCACTCCTCTGGAATGCGCAAACCGGCGGCGGTGAGTCGCGCGCGGCGGCGGCGGAGTGCGCGAGAGATGCCGGCTCCGGTGGCTCCGGTGCGCAAGCCGTGTGACATCACTGATCCTTGCGCATGCGCAGCACGGCTCTTGATGTGCCGCGCGAAACGGGCTTCGCTAAGCCAGTGTAGCTAACGCTACAAAAGACGAATAAACGCGCGCAGGCGGGCACTGCGAAGAGAAGAAGTTAGAACGATGAGCTCTGTGTCTGATTTCTTCGCGTCTCGTTAGTTTTCTACAGATGGTTTGCCTGTAACTCCACAGATGCAGGTACTCAATGTGCTAATATCGATACATGTTTGCCACGATGACATCAGTGCAACACGTCACGTGAACATCACCCGCAGTGTTAGCTTAGCAGGCGTGGTATCACGCTGCTGGTTCGAGGACGCTGGGTTGATTCCCGACTATGGCGGCCGCATTTCGATCGAAGTGAAATGCAGGAACACCCGTGTACTTGGATTTAGGCGCACGTTAAAAAAAACCAGATGGTCAAAATTAATCCGGAGTCCCCCAATGCGTCATGCCTTCCAATCATATCGTCGTTTTGGCACGTAAAACCCCAGCAACTATTATCATTAGCACATCAACATATTTTGCTTTTTGACAGTAATCCGTTTTCACAGTATTACCACTGCTATCAATTTGCCGTTTACCTTTGCTGTTTGTGCGCCGTCGCGGCTTTTAGCGTTTTGATTGAGTTACGTTCGGGATGTGCTCGTCGCCTAAAACGACTGCGCGCTTCTCACACTAGTGGGCCGTTTTGCGCAGTAACCTTTTAAAGCCTCGCCTACACAGATTCAGACAGTGAGTGGCAGCTGTTGTACGACACCTTTTTTGACGCATCTTCTTTCAGTGCTAGAGCCCTAAGATGGCGGCCAGGTAAATGGTAAATGGACACTAGATAGGTGGACACTAGGTAAATGGACACTAGATAGAGTGTGTTCTAGCTTACCCGCGCCAAGCTAAATGAAAAAAATAGAAAAAAGAACTGGTTTTGGCTCAAAGAAAGTAGCCGCGGGCGCGTCGCTGCCGCAAACCGCTGGACAGCTGAACTTTTTCTACGCCTTAGGCAGAGGTCACTTGAGAGGTCGATGATGCTGAACATTATTTTGCGCTCACGACAGCTAAACGCAGAGTTCGTAGTTAATATTACTGTAAATACCTAAAAATAATAACTTAGTATCTCTCAAAATAAAGCCACTGTAATTTCGCCCTCTGCAGCAATTCGCTGGAACTTCAGAGCTTCCGGGGCCAACCAAAAAGTATTCTGCATGCAAGCATGATGTCGCTGTAGTCAAGGGTCGACCGCCACCGCGGCACGGACATTTTGTTCCGACGGGTTGTGCAAAAAAGGATTGCCGTAGTCGAATGTGAAAATGCTTACATAGATAAAACTGCAAATAAAAATGGCTATATTTGGCTACGAATTTTTTGTCCTTTTTTGTGTTTGGCTACATTTGGGCTACAATTACGCTAGCTTTGGGCTACGCCGCCTCGCCAGACCTGGCATTACTGGGCGCAAGTACAGCGCATACAAAGCTATGAGCCGTCTGCAGATCGCTTTCAAGATACGGTTCGGGCAACCGCCGCAGTCGGGCAAAGTACAAGGGTGCAAGTACGGAGTTGTGGGCAGTGTAGCAGCCGCCCCCTTCCCTCACGCGTTGCCTTCCCGCTTTCCTCCTTTCGTGTGCGAGACTGAGTGACTGAGTCGCCAATATCCCCTTGCGCCATTTGTGCCGCAGCACAACGTCACCCCCCTCCCCCCCTCTCATGTCCCCACGGCCTTTCGCGCGATGGTCGCGTTTGCTCTCCGCCACGCGTTTGCTCTCCATGGAAGCGCGCGTCCCTCGCGCGCTTTCACTCGCCCATACAGCATACGGCGCGCGGCGACGATTTTATCGCCCGTGGACTCTATACGGAACCTCAGGGCGACGACGACGCTAACTGCAGAAATCCGCTTGAAGTGTCCATATAATTGCTATCGTAATAAAAAGAATCAAAGGCTTTGAAATTTAGGCCCACCTAAAGCCTAACAAATGAAGCCACAAGATCAAAGATGAAACAAATCCATGTAGAGTCCACAATTCCCATGGTGACTGAACGCTAGGAGCGCCAAAGTTTCGTCTAGTGGTGTTTGTAGGAAACTCGACGTGTTCAAGAGAGTCAAAAGAAGGAATGCGATAACTTTGTACCGGCTGCGTGGCGTAGTGCCCCCTCTTGGTTTAATTATTCCCACCGCGTTGTCCGCGACTCGGACCTGCCTAGGAGCTTTCTTCAAACTGTCCCAAGCGCTTCAAACCATTGAACGACCACAGCGTATATTTTATCGCTGGCTGTAGTCACACGCGACGTTGAGAGGGCGAAAAGTTTACAACGACTTTCAATCTCGCATGGTTACTATAGCAACAAAAAATGTCTGGTGGCGCACACGTGTTCTCCGGGAGTGCATTTGATGAACTTTCCCCTCGCTCTTCGCCTGTTCTTTGAGCGAGAAGTGGAAAATGAAAAGCGGCAGACAGCAAAGCCGCTTACGCACCCTTCGTGTGTCTGCTTGCTTCTCGTCGCGACAAGGCTGACGTAGCCGAGTGTAGGCGCGCTTTTAGCACTGCCACAGGCTCTTTAGATTAATGCCGCCGAATGCTGTCCAAAAAAAAAGAAATCTGGCGAAATTTAAAAATACATCACAAAGCACTAAAGCGCCAGTGATAGCAGCGATAGTAGCACCATCGAAAGGAGCAGTAAGAAACGGAAACCAGACTGGGGTAAAAGGATAAGAAAGCTTCGCTTTTAAAGGGGAAAAGTATCTCTAAAGTTAGCCTACTTTGATGTTCTTGCTGAATATAAAGTTTACTCAACTTTATACTTTCTCTTTTCAGTTCCAACTCCCCTCCTTTCTTACACAGGTGGCTTCTTGGCGAAGCCCCCGTAGTGGGCAAGTGCCGTTTAAAAGGAACAAGCAAGCAAGCTTTGCGTACTCTACACATAAGTTGCATTCTTATCACCTAAATTGGCTTCTCCAAATTATTTTGTTAATATTACCTCCCCCTGGTTGTAACAGCTTTTCACTTTCACCTTTTCAGTTAGTCTGACTGCTCGCTCGCATGGTAGTCTAGTTATTGCAGCATCTGCTTTTTTTTCTCTTTTACTTTGTGTTTCTTGTTTCCAAATATGAATTTTCTTTAGCATACCCACTGCCGCCCGATTCTTGGCCTATCCCCTTTAGTGAGTGCGAGCCATGACAGAGGTTCATCATCATCATCATCATCATCATCATCATCATCATCATCATCATCATCATCATCATCAATCTTTGCGTTTCTCACCGCCAAGGCATTCGATTGGCGCTCGGGCTTATCAACTTACGACGAAGTTCTCACCGCATAAAAGGCGAAGCATCGACGAGGGCTGCGGTTCCTGCCGTTTCTACTGCCGTTCCTGCCGTTCCAGAGCGTGTGCTTGCCCGAGATCGCCTGGCCCTTACCCAGCCTACTTCCGGGTTTGCTGTCAAGTAGACGGCGGTTATTCTCTTACATTTATTGTTTTATTTCACACCTTTTTTGATTGAAAGTCGTGGTTCATTTTGACTTGATGTCTGTCTCATCTCCAGGCCAGAGGGCCTCCCTCTGGTCTGCTTCCATCCCTCCT
Organism: Dermacentor silvarum; assembly: GCF_013339745.2. Lineage (NCBI taxonomy): Eukaryota > Metazoa > Arthropoda > Arachnida > Ixodida > Ixodidae > Dermacentor > Dermacentor silvarum. The sequence continues at coordinate 178,757,294 of NC_051157.2, forward strand.
CAGGATATACCGGTGGAGCTGTTTCTTCGTAGCGGAACCAGCAGCGTTCCTGTGGCTTTGGTACCCACTAATGGGGGGACGATCCGTATGAAGAATCCTAAAGCCATTCAAACGGAACTTCGGGCAGTCTCCAATCACTTCCAGCTAATCACAGAGGTTCGACAGTTTGGACGAGGGGGGATCCTCTGCTCGTCGCCGGACCAGGCTTGTGTGCAAGATCTGCTCAAATGCACTAATTTCGCTTCGCACCCGGTGAGCTGTCACATCCCTCCTCACTTAGCTTGCTGCAAAGGCCTAGTCCGCGGTGTAGATGTAAGTCTAAGTCCTGCAGAAATATTGGACATTTTTTCACCGGCAGGTGTAGTATCTGTTTATCGATGCACAAGGGTGGTCGACAACAAGAAGGTCCCTACTGAAACAGTTATCGCAACGTTTGCAGGGACGGTTCGCCCATCAGAGATTAAGGCTTGGCCATTGATTTACAGGGTTGAACCCCTAGCCCCACGAGCACTACAGTGCCTCAAGTGTTGGCGTTTCGGCCATAGCATTAACGGTTGCCGATCAACCACTCGATGCCGTAAATGCGGGGATGAACATGGTGACAACAATTGCACATCTCAAGATGAATCATGCTGTTTGTGCAACGGAAATCATTCCGCTGACGATTCTAACTGCCCCGCAAGATCAAAGGAGCTTCAAGTGATTGAAATAATAGAAAGGAGACGTTGCTCTCGTCGTGAAGCTCTTGCTGAAATTCAGAGCAGAACACAGGGATATGCTGGAGTTACAGCCCGCCACTCACTCAGTATGGACCCATCTTTTTCCCAGACGATCACAAACGTAATAGAGAAAGCTGTTGAAAAAGCAATAGAAAAGCTTCTAGGAAATCTGACAGACTCATTGGCGCAAGTACTGTCTACGCAATTCTCAGAGATATCTCAGAGTATAACAAAATGTAGTGTCCAAAATCAGATCTCCACTGTTTCTCAGTCTCCTAAATCTCCATTGCCGAAATCACTCCCCTCCGCGAGCACAGATTTAGCGCGGGCTTCAAGTTCACAACAATTTGATCAAGAAGTGCACTCGGAATCAGAGTTGCTAGGCAATCAGGATGTAGACATGGACCCTCGTACCCATAAACGCACCAGATCTCCTAATAACAAACTGCCTAATTCTCCTACTAACTCCAAAACAAAAAAGTGTGCCAAAAATTCCCTTAATAGGACAGACTTTCTGAAAGAAAGCATTTTGGAGCAAGCAGTGGCTGCTGCTCAGCTTTCGTCAACATAGGGTGCCTTAGAGTACTCCAATGGAATTGCCGGTCAATACTTTCTGCTACTACTGATTTATTATATCTAATTACCCAACATACTCCTGATATTATACTGTTGCAAGAGACTTGGTTAACAGCTGGTCAAGATTTTCATTTAAGAAACTATCGTTGCTTTCGATTGGATAGGCCTTCCCGAGGTGGAGGGTTGGCTTCCTTCATTTCATCTAAAATTTGTCATAGAGCAAAAATTTCATATCAGACTACGTCTCCTGAATGCGAAATTTTAGTATTAGAGATAACACTTCCAGGCTGCGCACCACTTTCTGTAGTTAATACCTACTTCCCTGCTGGGATACAAGATGTCAGGACACTTGAGGTCACCTTGGCCTACTGCAAAAAGAACGCGTTGTTCACTGGTGATTTCAATTCACATCATGTGGCATGGGGCTTCCGCACTGATGCATCCGGGAAACGTTTATGGGATTGGGCTTCTTCGAACAATTTAACTTGCTTAAATACTAAAGTTGCAACTTTTGTTCGCTGTCAGTCGCGCTCTGTCTTAGACTTATCATTCGCTAGCTCAAGTTTATCGTCCTCATCTTGGGCTGTCGTTGATGACGCCACAAGTAGTGATCACCGTCCTATACTGATGGATACTGTCTGCCCCTTAATTTCTTTAGACAATGAAGTACATGTATTTGTGGACTATTCAAAATTTAAGAAAACGTTACAGTCCACGTTAGAATCTTTGATAGGTATGGAGAGAGATACTAAAGCTATACGCCTTTGCGCGGTTTTAAAGGGTACCCTGAAGAAATCTGAGTTTGCAGTATCAAAAGCAAAAGGTAGTTCTGGCTGTCCCTGGTGGAACCCTGACTGCGCACGAGATTATAGACGCCGAAAGGCTGCGTGGAAGAAACTTCTTCTTAACCAATGCCCTACAAATTGGAGTAACTACACGTATGCTGCAGCTATGTTTAAACGGACAGTCTCTTTAGCAAAAAGTAATTATGACGAAAAACGATACAATTTTCTGTCGAAGAGTGGCAACAAAAAAGCGCTTTTTCGATTTCTTCGCTTTCGCAAGGCTATACCCACGCCAGTAAATATTGATTCAGTAATACTATCGCCTAAAGAATTATCAGAATCATTGGAAAAAATTGCCAGAGGATTAGAAAACCGTTTTACAGCTCAGCTACAATTGAACTTTGTCAAGATTGCATCCGAGGACAGTTTTATAAACGTGACGATTGAAGAGCTTTCGCACGTTGTAAGACTGTTACCTGCCTCAGCTCCAGGTCCAGATGGCATAACAACGAGCATGCTAAAAATATTATTTGACGTGTCTCCACAGGACCTACTTAATATCGTCAACTACTCCCTAAAGAACAGTTGGATTCCTCCAGATTGGAGGCTTGCTAAAATTCTCCCTCTACTTAAGAAACAAGGAGTGGGATTGCATATGGACAACATAAGGCCCATTGCATTAACATCTAACATTATGAAACTAATAGAAAGAGTGTTATACATCCGTATAATGAGGTTTTTAACTACTAACACGTTACTGAGCTCATGTCAGATCGGATTTAGACCGGGATGCTCGATTTGGTGCGCGCACGTTGATTTGGAGGGACGTATTAAGCTTGCTCGTCACAGGCGACAGTTTGCAGCGCTAGTGGCTCTTGATATAGCTAAGGCATACGACAGTGTAGAGCATAACATTCTCCTCAAAATCCTAAAGAACATGAATTTTCCTCCATATATAACAAATTGGATTTATGATTCCTAAGATGCAGAAAATTCTATTGCTCACAAGGCGGTGTTTCGACGTCAAAATATAATCAGTCCAGGGGAGTTCCACAGGGTTCCGTTCTTTCCCCAATTTTGTTTAATATTCTAATGAGCTCAATTCCACTGTGTGATGATGTACAAGTGTATGTTTACGCAGATGACGTTGCATTCTTTGCGTCAGCGAGAGACATTCACTCTCTGCAAAGAATATTGCAATCATATTTAGCAATACTTGAAGATTGGCTTGATGATATTCGTATGACATTAAATGTTAGCAAGAGTGCCTTGCTTGTATTTCCCTTAAATATACCGGTTAATGTCTCTCTCCAATACCGTCAAGAAATAATCCCTCAGCGCGACTTTATTAAGTATTTAGGCGTTATCTACGATCAAAAACTTAGTTGGCGCAACCACATCGAACATGTTACGTCTAAGGCAGCGCGCGCTGTTGGCATGATTCGAAAACTCGGTCACCGCCGCTCTGGCCTACGCAGAGACACTCTCATTATGATTTATTGCATGTATGTTCGACCCATATTGGAATTTGGGTGTGTTTTGTTCTCTGGTGGTCCAGCATACAAGATCAACCCCCTCGTTCTTCTAGAGCGAGAGGCCCTCCGGATTTGTCTTGGATTGCCAAAATTTGTTGCTAATAATGTGTTATATCAAGAAGCCCGATTACCCACACTCGTTAGCAGATTCCGCATACTTACAGTAAAAACCTACTTAAACATTTACGCATCTTCATTGAGACGATCGCAGTATGTATTTATTACGGAACGATCTGCCTTCTTTGAAGAAACATGGTCCCGTCTATACAATCCGCAGGTTCTTTTTGTGCAAACTCAACTAGAACCATTACAGGTTCAGATACACGAGATTATTCCCCTCAAAAAACCCGTAAATGCTATTAGAATTGAATTTGAAGACATATTTCCTTCCAATGCAAAACTCCTGCCAACTAAATATCTAAGCGGATTACTGCAAGATCATTTAGCGCAAATGCAAATCAATACTGTAATAGCGACGGATGCATCAGTGTGTGACGAGAAAGCGGGTATAGGTATTTTTTCTGAGGCGCTATCCTGGTCTTATTCAATGCGACTGCCTGATTTTACACCTATATTTCAGGCAGAATTATTAGCAATTATATTAGCTCTCCGTAAACTTCCTGGAAATTCTTCGACAGCTGTAATAGTAACTGATTCGTTGTCAGTGTGCACAGCACTCACCTCGTCCTCAGACAACACAGTTTTGAACGAACTAGAAAGATTAATCCCTTCGACCTTACGTCTGGTGCGTTTAATATGGGTACCAGGTCACCATGATTTGTTTTTAAATGAAATGGCCGACGCACTCGCACGTACATCCCTACAGGGACCAGTCATGCATGTTCTGCCGACTTCGGCTTATATCACCGCGGCTAGGTTTAGAAAACTATGTCTCTTAAATCACTCTACAAAACAGACATTCCAAATCACAGACTTAAAGCATTTGCTTTACCCTTGGGATAATCAATGGTGTCCCACACGTAAATTGGAAATTTCAATTACAAAATTACGATGCCGTATTCCACCCCTAAATTTTTATCTACACAGGTCTGGTCTGGCGATGTCCCCTCTATGTCATTTCTGCAATGAACCTGAAACCATTGATCATTATTTATTAAACTGCCGCCGATTCGCAATCCATAGAAAGAAATACTTCGAAATTCCGTTCCGAAAATTAGGCATCGCTATAAACACTGAAAATATTCTATCTTTCGGGGCATATACACTGGGTTTTAGCCACAGGAGCGTATGCAGGGCCGTATGCGAGTTCCTCATTGACACAAGGAGAATACCAAGTTAATTTACTGATATATTGTTTAATATTTCACAAAATTCCAAGTTACGTTATTTTACTGATTGATTATTTATTAATTTTCAAAATTCCAATTAAACTGATTGAAATTTATTACCTTCTACCTTGATCTCCTTCCAAAAAGCACACTAATTCCCTATAAGATAAAATAATATACGGCTCTAACATCAGTTAGTTTCATTGAATAATTTCATACCACCTGTTTAACCGCCGGCTTCTTGGCCAATCCCCCGTGGTGGGTATGCGCCATGGTATAGGAAGCAAGCAAGCAAGCGAAGCTCACCGCGACCGCTCGTTCATTCACGCCTGCAGCTTCTCTAGAGCAGCTTCGGCAACGATTTCGGGCTGCATCATGGCCTCAGCTCCCGAGTCGAAGTTTCTTCTCAAGGGCTTCAGCGACGTTCTTGACGGCCGTCTGATCCAGTTCGCAGATCAGCCGCCAGCGGGTTTGCTGGTCTGTTCGCTTTGCTCCGTGGTGCCGTTGGAGAACTGTACGTTGAGCTGCAAGCACGTTTATTGCGGTTCATGCTTTCTTGAAATTGTGATGAAGACTTCTACCGCCTTGTGGTGCCCCGTGGACAGGAAGCTTCTGCGTCGGCGTAAAGCTGTGCCGATGGCCACCACCAGTTCGGACGTGCTGCGCACATTGGTAGCATGCTGTTGTAACAGGGACTACGGATGAAGCTACACCGGCAACCTGAAAGACATGCAGGCTCACGTCCGAGACTGCCACGAGGTGACCTGGGCTTCTGTTCAAGAAGACTGCCGCGGTCGCTACTCGTCAGTCACGTGGAGGCCGCCCATTCGGCAACCGCGAAGTCTTCGTCTACGAAGTCCAGACGGCACAAAGACATGTAGGGCGCCCAAGGCCGTCACGTGGAGGCCGCCCATTTGATAACCGCGAAGTCTAGCTCTGCGAAGTCGAAACGGCACAAAGAAACCGCGATACCTTCGACTGAGGTCTCCTCCGGCCCTTTGGTCGAGGGGGGAGACAGAAAGGTGCAACCTGAAAGTACCGTGAAGAGTGAGGAACCAGTGGCAACGAAAGCTGCGACGACTGTCACTGAGCTCTCGCACGAACACATCCAAGATCTAATCGAAGCCACGGCGTCGCGGACCGCCTCCGTAGCGGTGGAAAACGTGATCCAATTGAACGGGACCCTGTTCCGCGATATTCTGGGCGCAGTTAATCTGATCTACGAGCGCCTAACGGCAGTCACTCGAACGGCTGGCGTCTCCTTCACCGCATCGTCGAGCGTCGAAGATGCCACGGCAGCGCCTGCAGTCTTCGAGCATCGGCCGAAAGAAAAGCATCTCGAGGAGTTCACGTGGATGGTCTGCCGGTACTCCAAGCTTCGCGTCGGCATACACTACGTCGAGAGCCCGCTGTTACTCATCGCGCCAGGTCACAGAGTACAGTTCACCGTCTGTATCGACGGCATCACCGTGGTGGAACTGAGTGTGTCGGTCATGGTCCACCGTGGGGACCATGGTGGCCAACCGTGTGCGCAGCCATTCCAGAGGACGTGTCCTTTCACGCTCCTCGACAAATCCGGGAACGGTGCGCACGTGACCAGCCTGTTCAGACCGAAGGACCTTTTTGACAGTGATGCTGCTGTTTCGCCTTCGACCGAAGACGCTTTCCTAGTCTCGGGTTGGTTGACTATTAGTAAAGTGAATAGGGCCATCTTTGAACGCGACTACGTTGAGGATGACGGATTTACAATACTCTTCAGTACTAAGGCCTAGCTCGCTGTAGTGAACAATATAAATGGTTGACATATCTTTAGTGTGTTGAGATGTTCCTTTTTAGTTTTTATACCCATTTGTCTTTTATGTGCAGCTATAAAACGCAGTGTTTTATAACAGTATAAATTGTGGACATGTCTTTAGCGTTTTGAGATGCTCCTTCTTAGTTTTTATATTCAATTGCCTTTTATGTGCAGCTATAAGACAGTGTTTTAATTTTGGTGCCTTTACCGATCACAGCAATAAAATCGCTCATTTCCCACTACAGTGTTGTATTGTTTGAGTAACGATGGAGCACTGGTCGACCTGGAACAGATTTGTGATTTATGCCGCAAGAAGACGGAGAGTAGAAAAAAAAGTAGGAAAGACTTGAGCACTGTCCTTCAAGTGAAGGTTTATTGAAAACTGGTGCCAATTAAATATACAAGAGCACATAGAAAAAAGCATCATCCTGAAGCCCCACATTTCCCCCTTTCTACCGCCGTTAAGTGCGCACTGATTGGTTTCCTGCACTCCCACTGGATAATGTTGTAGTGAAGTTCAACAATCGCGCTTCCAAGAGCGTTTTACCAATTTAGCTATTCATTGGGCAAACTTAGGCGTAGAAAGAAAACAGTGAAATCGCAATGATGACGGCGAGCACGACCTTCGTACGTCTAAATCTGATCGACGGCGTAATGTGGAGGCTGCGTTTTGGGGATATGAGCCATTCATTGCCTCACGTGACGGACAGATTTAATTTTGAAGAATCGCCAGCGGCAATGCGACAACGGCGGACTGCTAGCATACCCTTAGTGACGTCGTTCTCTCTGTGGCAGCCGAACGTGGGTGTAACCTCATTAAGAAACGCAAAGAGGTAACCAATACTTGAGAAAGAGTTTAATGAGCCGTCGGGATTAACACAGTAATAAACACCGGGGCTGCCCGTTTTAGCTTCGCTGGTTTAACATCTGCACGGAGTGCTTGGGCGGTGCTTTTTGTAATCTGATTGTATGCGCGACGCGAGTTGTGTGGTTCTTTCTGGAAGCCACGCGGGCACCAGTGATTACTCTGGAACCTTCGACGAGACATGTAAAAAGCCGACGCGCTTGACTCGCAGATCAGATTTTCGACGATCGCCGACTCTGCGTGCCGCTATCGTTGTGCTTGAGTGTTACTTGTTTTGCAACGCTTCGTTGCGTCGGCAACGTGCCGCACGAGGCAGATTGTAAGCGCCAGGCATTAAATCGCGAATTGAAACACGTATAGAGCTGCACTCAAACTTCACATTGGGGACTTCGTAATCGGCGGTGAATTGTTTCTTCTTTTTTTTACCGATGTTGTCTCCAACAAGAACGCCGTAATGAATAAGTAAAAAGAAACATGCTTAATGGTCAAGTTGCTAGGAACGCTACTTAACAATTGTGGCAAGCGCTAGGGCAGAAATCCGCTTGAAGTGTCCATATAATTGCTATGGCAATACAATGTCGACGAGGAAGATAATAGAACAGCTGGCCCAGGAACGGGTACTCAGGTCAACAACGGGTGCTGTCTCTGTCTCATTTATTCCGTTACAATGGCGCAGTCTACAACGAACCTGTTTAAGGCATTCCATCCTTAAGTGTTACCTTGTGGTTATTCGGCGTGCCCGGTCCCTCCTGCCCAGGAACGGCGAGAGAACGCCGTCGACGCTTCCCTTGTCATGGATGCTGTACCTGGGGCTACCTCGATCTCCAAGCCGCCACAGCATGCCGTCCACGCTGCCTTGGACATGGATTCTCGCCACCCTGGTTGCCTCCTGCGGCCAGGGAACGCCTTGCACGCTTCCCATGCCATGGATCACTGCCCCAAAACTCCAGCGACTTCTCAGCCAGCAAGGGATGCTGTTCACGCTCCCCTAGTCATCCTTCCGGCTACAGTGAGTACCGCGGCCGCCACCAGCCCTGGCTTAACGGATGCCGTTCACGCTCCCTTGGCCACTGGCCCGAGTACTGCGGCCACTGCAGCCGCTTCAGTGTGCGCGGTTGCCGCCGCTGGCTCAACGGGCGGCTGAAGGGGTAGCTTGACCGACGTCATGCTAGCCATCTCGCTGCTGTCACAGCAACTGGACTACATCGTTTCAACCTCATCCGGTTTCCCGCTTGCAGTCTTTCCATCACCGGCTGCCTCGGAAGTAGCGGAGTTTCAGGAATTTCGTAATAACCCCATTCTGTGGGTGCAAGCAGGACATGCCTGGCCCGACAACACTATATGGCTGGTTGCAGCGGGGCGACTTCGAGGTGGCGCCAACGCGTTGGACAACTATGATGGCCATAAGTACCGGTCCTGGGCAGAATGAAGCGCTGCCTTGACGGCTGTTTTTCGCCCTCTGGCATGTGCCAGCGACGAGCCCCACCGGCACTGCTCAGCGACCGGAGTTCATCAGATACACTGCTTTGACGCACCAGCCGTGCCTAGTAACTCCTCGACGAGGACCGCAGGCTGCCCCGCCGCAGAAGCTGGCTCCTCGAGTGTCATCGTCGGCCCCACCGCAGACAGTAGGAAACCAACGGCGACTACCGCTCCCGCTTCGAGTCACCACCGAGCGGTAGTTCACAAACCGGCATGATCGGCTCCACAACAACACATAAACACGCAGCAGAACACCGCTGCTACTTCGACTTGGCATTCTACGCCAGCCGAGCCGCTGCGGCGGCAACCCAGTGAAGCTCGGAAGCAGCACCATCTCGCCGCGGCAGCTGCACCTGGCATATTTTTGCTAGATGAGGTCGCAGTCTGCTCTGTTGTAGACCGCGGACGCGATCCACTTTTTTCGCCGCCGATCTGGGACTTTGCGTCGGCGTCCGACACCACACCATCATTGCCAATGATGTGGCAATGTGGACCGTGCCCACATGCCGTCCTCAGCAGTCGGTGAAGCGGCTCCCGAATTGATCAACGCCGGGGCACAAGGAAGCACGGCGTCATTAGTACTTGAGGCGCTAGCACTGCAGAGACCTGATATGTTCACGGATCACGGTACACAGATTAGTCCTGACCCGTCCGATCTTAGGATTTCAACACAGCCATTGGCCGAAGGCATGGCTGTTCGCTCCGCGCTGAGTGAGGCCTCTCTGATAGAAACGAAGGCGAGTACCACATGTGAAGTCATCATCATCGAAGACCTGCCCGTACGCGAAAAGGTGCTAGATGCCTATAGACGCTCAAAGAACATCCCAAATTACCATGACAAGAGACCGCAAGAGACATGCAAGAAAGCAGATGCACAAGCAACAATCAGTTTCAAAGCGGACGACCCTTGTTCCACGTTCTGGTAAGGACGAATCAGCAGCAGCAGATATTTCGTCGAGCTCAGCGTATTCGAGCACGTCAGCGAAACTTGATCAGTCACCGGCAACACGGAAAAGACGCACGCGTCAGTTGAGCAGAGCAATTGTTCATCGTCCAGAACCTACTGCCGTACGTGCACATCTGCAGCGGTATAATCGTCGGCGAAACCTGCGACTAGCGCGCTGCAGTCAGTGCCGCCTGCCAGAGAAGCTGGTTGCGTGATGGACGGCTCATCAACGACAACCTCACTACCTGGACAACTTCCCTGTTTGGAAGCGCGCCGACAACTTGCAGCGTCCGAGCGCCCGAGGAAAAAAGTCGACGAGGAAGATAATAGAACAGCTGGCCCAGGAACGGGTGCTGCCTTTGTCTCTTTTATTCCGTTAAGATATAGACAGGGTGTTTCAGCCAACTCAAAAATTCTTAAAGGTTGCCTGTGGCAGATAGCACAATTCTAGTTCATGAGCTGGTCTACTCGAAGAGGCGGACATTACTAGCACAAGAAGTTGAAATGCATAATCAAATAATTAACAAAAACCACTAATTAAGTTTTAACTAATTACGTGTTGGCCCATATTGCAATTTACAAATTGTAGCCGTCGAGTTCGCAAGGCGGATCTACTTGGAACGAATTCTCAGGATGACACCAGTCTTGAGATATTAATTCCCGAACTTTGCGGAGAAATGCATTGGCGCTCCAGTTAGTTTCTTAACAAAAGCCTCCCTTTATGCATTGAAGCACAAAATTACCTCGAAAGTTCTGGAATTCATATCTCGAAACTGGTGTAATCCTGAGAATTAATCCCAAGTGGATCCGCCTTGCGAACTCCACGGCTACAATTTGTAAATTGCAATATGGATCATCAGGTAATTTGTCAAAACTTAATTAGTGATTTTTTGTTGATTAGTCGATTATGCATCTCAATTATTTGTGCAAGTAATGTCCGCCTCTTCGAGTAGACCAGCTCATTAACTAGAATTGGGCTATCTGCCACAGGCAACCTTAAATCAATTTTGAAACTGTTCGCTGAAATTAACACCCTGTATATATGTGACGCGAGCAGGAAGTTGCGGACGGAGACAAGCATGTTGTTGTTGTTGTTGCCTCAAAACATGGAGGAAGGCAACAAAACGGCAGAGGCCCTGACGTCACGTTTTTGAAGCCGGAAGTGCAGCCATGTTGGTGTGCCACCTCTCTTTGCGCCTCCAATCAGGGGTTCAGCAGCTCGCCGGGGCAGATGGGCGCGAACTTTGAACTTGCATTGTTACGACCCGCCGGAAGTGTGTGCTCCTGACGCGCGTCAAAACAAAGCCTACAAAACTTCTGTAGCAGATTTAGTGAAGCAGACGCGCTCCTGTGTTTTTCAGTGGCACGTTGAAGAAGACGACGAAGACCCGCGTCATGATTGCTTGAGTGTATCTGTTGCTGGCCCTCACTCACACTCACAGACCCAAAACACAATTTTCAAGCTTACACACCACACTCCAAAGTCAGCTTTTCTCGCGAACAAAAGGTGCTGCGGGAAATACAACGGAGGAAAAATCTTATCTCGCTTTTCAGAGACCGAGATCAGCAGGGAAAGCTTCAGGAGCGCGGTTGACATGGCAACGTTCACATTTGGGGTACCCGTCCCAGTGCTCCTTTGCGAAAAACAGCACGTGACTTCCACCACACTTTCTCCAATACGTTCGTGCTGGCCAGGGCCCCTCCTGGGGTTTCCTTCCTCCATGCCTCAAAACAACAACAACAAACGTGGTTGCCCGAACACTGCCTTTATTCTTCGTCTTCCTCTTTGACCACTATTACACCGTATAACATCCTTCCGCGTATACCATCCATCCTTCTAGTCAAGACTGCACAGAGCGCACAGGTTCCAGTCCGACAAGAGAGCGTCTGCCCCAGTCCCACTACAACGTCTTTGTCTTTGCCATTGCTCGTGACATTATCCCCGGCCGATGAAGCACCGTCCCGGTGCTTCATCGCTCGGTGCTTGTGGTGCTCGGTGCTTGCGGTGCTTGTGGCTCGGTGCTTGTGGCTCGGTGCTTGTGGTCGATCGGTGCTTGTGGTCAAAATGGGTTATAACAGTTGTGAAGTTTTAGGCGGGAAACATGTACGATGACACTTCGTGGTGTGGCAGTCGATGAGGTGGATGCCATGTGAGATATCTCATAGGTGACAGGAGTCACCTGGCGGAGCACGCGGTAGGGCCCGACGTACCGCGACAATAACTTTTCACAGAGGATGACACAACGAGATGGAAGCCAGAGAAGGACGAGAGAGCCCGGTGGAAAATCAGTATCCCGGTGTCGACGATCGTAAATGGACTTTTGTGCGGTCTGCGATGACGAGAGCCCAGCGCGGGCTACTGTGCGCGTGACGAGCGCACGCGTGATGGCATCTTGCGCAGAGGAAGTCGTGGACGTGGTGGCCGGATCAGAAGGGAGCAAGGTGTCAAAGGGTAGTAAGAGATGGCGTCTAAAGAGAAGATAGAAGGGTGAGTAGCCGGCAGTTTCATGACGTGACTGATGATATATGTTGTTTTGTGGCGCAAGGGCCAGGTATGGCCAAAGAGCGCCAAGACGTATTGTACTGAGTGAGCAATGGTATGATCAATGACAGTGGGTAGGTGTAGGGTGGCTGTAAAGGGGCCTAAAATCCTGCGCACTAAAGTTGCGTAAAACAGACAAAATTAATAAAATCATGACAATGACGTGATAGGGGCACAATGAATATAGCATAAAAAGTTGTAAGCGATACAAGGCACTACTGCCTCACAGAGACCCTTAGGAGCAAGGGCCTGGAGGAGAGTGCATTTCGAATATGCTGTCGCAGCAGCGTCCTCTGAAAGAGGATGCCACTACGAATCTCTCGGGCGAAAAACTTGTAATATGTCGAGGTCGTTTAAAAAGGCTAAAACTGAATCGTGCGGAAATATCGGGTCATTATGTAAAAACATCGCTGGGTGAAGGGGTATATTCTCTTTATAGGCTTGAAGAAAGTGCTTTTTTCTTTCAGGTTCTATTAGTGGACACTGTACTAGGATGTGAAGTACAGTAAGTGCTTCCCCACATCTAGTACAGGTCGGCGGTTCGCCTCCAGACAGCAGGTAATTATGCGTGCTGTAAGTGTGTCCTATTCTGAGCCTACAGAATAGGACATCATTTCTTCTAGATTTCGTGGTCGATGGCCAGTTTCCTAAACGGGGCTTAATTAAATGGAGCTTGTTATGAGTCTGGCCGTCCCACAAACGTTGCCAGTGGACTCGAAGTCTCTTACGTAGATATGACTTCATATCGGGTACAGGGACGGGCATAGATGTGTTGCCAGCTTTTGCCTCGATGGATGTGGCAAGCTGGTCTGCCAGTACATTTCCCTCGATGTCTCGGTGCCCTGGCACCCAGCACACCACAACATGCTGCCCAGACGCATAAATACTACATATGAATGAATAAAGCGATACTATTACTGGATTTTTGTGCCTTTTAAGAGATTTTAAAGCTTTTACTACGCTCAGCGAGTCTGTGTAGATGATTGCTTTTGGTATTTTTGAGTCCTTGATGTGTTTAAGAGCCGACAGTATTGCATAAGCCTCTGCTGTAAAAATGCTCGTTTGTGGGTGCAGGGCGTCGGCATCTGAAAATGATGGGCCAACCGCTGCATAAGAGACGCCAGCATGAGACTTTGATGCATCGGTGTAAAATTCCGGACAGGAGTATTTATGCTGCAGTTCAAGGAAGTGCATTCGAATGTGTGCAACGGGGGCGTGCTTCGTAACATGTAAAAAGGACAAATCACAGTCGACAATCTGCCACTGCCACGGTGCGACCTGTATAGTGGGTGTCATTAGACGATGTTCAAAAAGTGAGACATCCATTTCCTCAGCCAGACTTCTCACACGCAACGAGAAGGGCTCTCTTACTGCAGGGCGGTTATGAAAGAGGTGGGAGCTGGACAAATCATTTACGGTGGAATATGAGGGATGTTCACTGTTTGCGTTCACTCTAAGGAAATACATGAAAGCTGTGTAGGTCCTCTGCAAGTGGAGGGACCACTCATTGGATTCCACGTAAAGGCTTTCTACAGGGCTTGTTCTAAAGGCACCTGTAGACAAGCGAATACCTAGATGGTGGATGGGGTCCAGCATCTTCAACGCGGTTGGGGTGGCTGACTGATAAATTATGGCCCCATAGTCTAGGCGTGTTCGTATGAGGCTTTTATACAAGTTTAACAGACATTTTTTGTCGCTACCCCATGTAGTGTGTGACAACACTTTTAAAATATTCATTGTTTTCATGCACTTGTTTTTTAGATATTTTAGGTGTGGTATGAATGTCAGCTTTGTGTCAAGAATTATGCCTAAGAATTTATGTTCCGTTTTTACAGGGAGGCTCTGTCCTTGCAGGTGAATGTCGGGGTCGGGGTACAGTCCTCTCTTTCGAGAAAAAAGGACGCAGGTGCTCTTTTGTGGATTTAGGCAGAACCCATTCTCGTCTGCCCATTTAGCCACCTTGTTCAGACCAAGCTGAACCTGCCGCTCACAGATGGCAAGGTTGCACGATTTAAATCCAATCTGTACATCATCGACGTACGTTGAATAAAACATGTTGCGTGGGATGCATAGACGCAAGGAATTCATTTTTATAATAAAGAGAGTGCAACTGAGCACCCCACCCTGCGGCACTCCGGTTTCCTGCACAAAAGGTCGCGATAATGCATTGCCAACTCGAACACGGAATGTGCGATTCAGCAGATAATTTTCAATCACATTTAGCATATTACCACGTATACCAAAGTGGGAGAGGTCTCTCAGTATTCCAAACCGCCATGTGGTGTCGTAGGCCTTTTCCATGTCTAGGAATACAGACAGAAAGAACTGTTTGTGAACAAAAGCTTCGCGTATCTGCGCCTCAATACGTATCAAATGGTCAGTGGTGGATCGACCCTCGCGAAAACCGCACTGGTATGGGTCAAGTAGTTTGTTTGATTCTAGGAAATGTAGTAGGCGACGGTTTATCATTTTTTCGAAGACTTTGCAGAGACAGCTAGTTAGTGCTATAGGCCGGTAACTCGAAACAGACGATGGATCCTTGCCCTGTTTCAGGATAGGGATCACTATGGCCTCTTTCCAGGCAGACGGGATCTCACCGGAAGACCATACAGTGTTGTAGAGGGAAAGGAGGGTTTTCTGTGTTTCATGGGGAAGGTGCTTCAGCATTTCATATATTACACGGTCAGCTCCTGGAGCAGAATTATTGCAGCAGTTTAGTGATGCCTGTAGCTCAGCTAATCTTAATGGCTCATTATATGCCTCGTGTTTTTTGCATTTTCGTTCCAGCTTCTGTCCTTCTATTCTGGCTTTGTAACGTTTAAATGTTTCGGAATAGTGCGATGAGCTGGACACTAGTTGAAAATGTGCGCCCAGGAGGTTCGCTTGGTCTTCCAAGCTGTCGCCCTGTGTGCTTACCAAAGGGAGTGAATATGTTTGTCGTCCTTTTACCTTGTTTACCCTGTTCCAGACTTTGGATTCATCTGTATACGAGTGGACACCTGATAAAAACTTCTGCCAGCTCTCTCTTCTGGCCTGTCGGCGCGTTCTCCTGCCTTCGGACTTTACCTTCTTAAAATTCATAAGATTCTCCGCAGTAGGAGAATCACGTAACAAACCCCACGCTTTGTTCTGTTTCTTACGAGCGTTTCTACATTCGTCGTTCCACCATGGGACACGGCGTTTGCATGCCACACCACTTATTTCGGATATGCATTTAGAGGCGGCATCAATTATGAAAGTAGTGAAATACTCAACAGCAGCATCAATTCCTAACGAAGAGATGTCAGCCCAGGAGATGCTACCAGTAAGTGTTCGAAATTTCTCCCAATCGGCTGTACCAACCTTCCATCGAGGGGCTTGTAGTGAAGACTCATTTACTTTGGTTGTTGTAAGTAGTATTGGGAAATGATCGCTCCCGTAACATTTTTGATAACTTCCCATTTAAGTTCCGAAAATAGAGACGGGGAAGCTATGCTAAGGTCAATAGAAGAAAAGGTTCTGTTTGCGATACAGTAAAACGTAGGTTCCTTCTTATTCAGGAGACACGCACCAGAGGAGAAAAGAAATTGTTCAACAAGACGACCTCCCGCGTCAATACGAGAGTCGCCCCACAGACTACTGTGCGCATTGAGATCGCCAAGAACAAGATAAGGTTCTGGCAATTCGTCTATAAAGGACTGAAATTCATGTTTGTGTAAGTGGTAATGTGGGGGTATGTAAAGCGAGCAAATGGTTATGAGTTTGTTTAGAAGAACAAGTCGAACTGCCACTGCTTCAAGGGGCGTTTGTAGCTGCAAACGTTGACATGCTATGTTTTTGTGAATTACAATGGCAACGCCTCCTGATGATGCGAAAGCATCATTGCGATCTTTACGAAACGTAACATACTGTCGGAGAAAGTTCGTATGTTTTGATTTTAAGTGCGTTTCCTGTACACACAGCACTTTCAGATTGTGTTGGTAAAGAAGTTCTTGGATATCGTCGAGGTTCCTAAGAAGGCCTCTTACGTTCCACTGCATAATTTTCGTGTCCATAATGAAGTTAAATTGGTGCTGTGTGTACGAAACGAAACGTGTTTTAGCCTACAGAGCCGTTTGCGGCCCTGTAATTTTGGTTTTGTCTTTTCTAGAGCGGTCCAAAGAATTTGGCCGCTCTTTAGGTGCTGGCTGCACCACCTTGCTTGGAGTAGTGTCCATAGCCTCTTGAGAAGCGCTGGACACTCGCTCTAACGAGCGATGTGTACGTCGTGTAGCCTTCGCCTCGAGGGACGAAGGCTGTGGCCTCACCAGCCCGGAGGCCGATGGGTCCTCCTTAGCCTCTGAGCTGCGATGGCTGCTGCCAGTGCTAGTGGAGGCCTCGGGTGTGGCCGATTTCGAGAAGGGCAGGGCAGCCTTAGCTGCTCCCACCATGGGGGCGGGTGGCAGTCCCCTCAGTACGCTGCGCGTGCCTTGGGCGACCACCGGGGTCCGTCGTGATGCTGCCCCCTGTTGCACCACTTCGGCAAAAGAAGTTTTCATTGAAAATGAAGGTGAAAGACGCTGTCGTGCTTCACGGAAACTGATGTTCTCTTTTACTTTGATAGTGATTATCTCTTTTTCTTTCTTCCAGGCTGTGCAAGATCTGGAATATGCAGGGTGGTTGCCATCGCAGTTCGCGCAATGGGCCTCAGCAGTACATTCATCAGCAGAGTGATCTTTTGTAGCGCATTTCGCACAAGTTAGTTGTCCTCGGCAGCTTTGAGAGGCATGGCCAAACCTCTGACATTTGTAGCAGCGTCGTGGATTTGGAATGTAAGGTCTTACACGCAGTTTGAGGTAGCCTGTTTCTATTGAATCCGGGAGTGTGCTAGAGCCAAATGTAAGTACTATGTGTTTGGTTGGTAATTCTTTGTTGTCGCGCCTGATTTTTATGCGTTGTACATTTATAACGTTTTCTTCTTTCCATCCATTCAGGAGTTCTTCGTCAGTCAAATCCATGAGGTCGTTGTCTGAAACCACACCCTTGACGGTGTTCATTGTTCGGTGTGCGCTGACAGATATGGTTTTATCGCCAAATGCCACCAGGTTTGTGAGTTTCTCGTACTGCATTTTGTTTTTTACTTCAATCAGAAGGTCACCACTTGCCATCTTGGTGGCTTTGTAGCCACTTCCAATGACCTCCGTGAGACATTTTGACACTAAGAAGGGTGAGATGTTTGTCGCTTTTTTGTCAGTGTTTTCACAATGAATCACGTGGAAACGTGGGAAAATTTCAGTGGTCTTTGCGAAGAAGTTGAAGGATTCATCGGTGCGCCCTCTTTTTATGAGAGGGCGATCAGGGAGTTTGGGGTATGAGGATGCCATACAGATTAAAATGATTTCGGCAGCGGTGCCAGCCGCCCACCGTGGAGCCCAACAAGGGGACGCGACAGGGTTGTTATGAACAAGACCTGCCAACGCCAGCTGTACACAACCACTATAACCAAATATGATATAACCAAGGTTGGCTATCTCACACAAGGTTAACCCTAGCTGCCTGGAAAATCAGAAGTTCAGAAGTGAGGAGACAGGAAAGATTGAAAGTGAGAGAAAAAGACGAAGATTGTAGAGGAGGACAGGAAAAGGCAACTACCGATTTCCCCCGGGTGGGTCAGTCCGGGGGTGCCGTCTACGTGAAGCAGAGGCCAAAGAGGTGTGTTGACTCTGCCGAGGGGCCATAAAGGTCCAAGCACTCGGCATCGGCTCAACCCCCAGGATCCCCTTTTCCCCGGACACGGCTAAGCCGCGCACGGTTAGACGCGGGAGGGTCCAACCCTCGTGTGCTGGGGTACGTGGTGGCGCAACTCACCAAACGCCTGCTGACGCAGACGCCCCTGCGGGTCATGACGTGACTAGTTGTATGCAAATGTGACGAACGGAGGCGCAAAGTCCCAATCGTGGTGGTCATCGTAAACGTACATGGAAAGCATTTCGGTCAGTGTACGGTTCAGGCGTTCGGTGAGTCCATTGGTTTGAGGGTGATATGAGGTCGTGAAGTTTTGATGAGTAGCACATGATCTAAGTAGATCGTCAACCAAACGATCTGTGAGTAGGTGACGTGGAGCACCATGTTGGAGAATGACGCCGTGCAGTAGGAAGTCGGTCACGTCTGTGGCGCAGCTGGTTGGCAACCCTCGAGTAATCGCATATCGAGTGGTATAATCCGTAGCGACTGCAATCCCTTTGTTGCCTTTCGTGGAAATTGGAAAGGGACTGAGCAAATCCAGGCCCACTCGATAAAACGGGTCGGATGGAACGCCAATTGGCTGAAGAAGACCAGCAGGTTGAGTCGCTGGTTTCTTGCGACGCTGACACAGGTCGCAAGATGTTACGTATCCGCGAACGGACCGATAAAGGCCCTTCCAGAAAAAATGTTCACAGTTTCACCCTGAGGGCGAAGCAATGAATGCGATAGCAACACAGCGATGTCATACGAAGTAAGGTGAGCGGCTTTGGTAGCAATATGAATTGTAGTAAACATGAGCTGATTAAGTAAGCAGGTGTGCTGCGGCGTAAGTAGACCGACATGAAGAGAGACTCGATGACCACGAGAAGGCGCGTGTGAAACGGTGGTGTTGATGAGAAGCGCTTCCCGTGGGCAGCGCGTGCGAAGGGACACACCTGTAGCGCTGCACTGCCGATCTGGGCAGCATCGCATGTGTAGCGTGCGTTGGAAAATGTGTCCCGCCTACTACTACTAACTGAATGAACAAGCGTGGTGTGAGCGCGCACAAACAAACATGAATAGATCACACTGAATGACTGCAGACAACGACTGTCAAAACGCTGGCAGCAAGCGCATACGCCGCAGCGGGCGAGGTACGTGCGGTCTATCGCTTCAACGGAAACTGAGCGGCGAATGCACAGTGCATACCGTGTGGAGATAAGAGACGGTGCGGGCGAGCGACGAGCGCGGTTGTTGGCAGAGTAGAAGTGCGCCCCCCCCCCCTCCGCTCCCTCCGGCGCTGGCTTCCCGCTTCCTTGCTTGCCCGTGGGAGATTGAGTGCGTTCGCTCTCCGTGATAGCGCGCGTCCCCGCACGCTTCCGCTCGGGCATACGGCGCGCGGCGAAGATTTTATCTATACTGAACCTCACGGCGACGGCGACGGCAGAAATCTGGTTGAAGTGTCCATATAATTGCTATCGCACTAAAACGTCGTCGTATGCAATCATCAGTTCTGGAGACGCCCAAGTGCCCGGAAGGGAGGCGTCATGAAACTGGACGAGGACATCTCTGCACAGATGATGCGGGGCAACAAGCAGGAGTTCCGCGCCGTCGGGGTGCATGTTGCGGCGGAAAAGAACGTTATTCCGAAGTAAGAACGTTATTCTGAAGTAAGAACATGTTGAGGGAAGGGTCGAGGGTGCCGGATTGCAGACGGTCAATAAGAGAGAGCAACGATGGATCTCTACGTTGTTCGTCCGCCACATAGATGAAGTCTGTTTTCGCCGAGAGATAGGTGTCGGGGTCCGTTTCAGTGGAGTCGGGTGGTTCAACGGGAAGGCGGGAGAGGCAGTCGGAGTCATTGTGTAACTTGCCAGAATTGTACACTACCGAGCGTACTGTCTAGGTTATGCGCAACGAAGTACAACCAACATAAATGACTTGCAATATTCACATGTTGAAAAGGCAGCATATGTGTGCGACCTTAGAGAAGTACATCCAAACTTCCTGCTGAGCTGTTTCTTTCGAGTAGTTGCAATGAAAGTTTCAGTTTACTGTAATTGCATCGCATACTTTAAACGCTAACCGTATATGAGTGTCCTGTTTGAAATCTTGCCCCTATGTGACTCTTTGGAGCTTTAATGCTGGGAATTTTTAAAAGCCAGTAATTCGTCAACCAACATGTTACTTCGCCTTATTATTTACCATAGTATCGTCCATTCCTCCACCCTCCCCCCTCAATTTACGTTCGATTTGATATTTGTTGAGTTCACAGTTCTCCCAAGGCAGCGGTGGGAGAAAGTCTGCTTTTTTCGTAAAGCACATTCATAAATCTCCGAATCGCTTACATGCGCAATATGCTGCAAATCTCTTGATTAGACCGCGGTTTTTGAGGTTTGTCTACATATCGCCTTGAAGGTGCCCTTTATTTTCGCCAAATATAAACAAGCAGTGACGCACCGACCGGGTGAGGGGAAATAAACATCATCATGCTTGGTGTTATTATTATTATAGTTATGCAGCATTTTATTTACGGTTGTATTCGCCTGGATGAAGCATGAAAATTGCATATTCTGCAACGTGCTGGTTCTCCCCCCCCCCCCCCCCCCGACACACACACACACAAATATTCAACCCCCCTGGCAGCGATCCTGGGTGTGCTACTGTAAACGACGTATCTTGTTTAGTGCACTGAGGACATCGCTGAAGCCAAACAGGAACGTCTGATGACGTATAGAAATAGGGGGCACACCAATCGTCGCGCACGGCTGACCTCTACCCACGCCCGTAGATTAAATAATTGTGTTTTCACATATAGTTATGCGGTCCTAAGAAATAGGGGATGACCTAAGTAGCCCAAGCTGAAATTTGTTATGGCGGGAACTGCCCAGCGCCTGGCCTTCTCCGCAATGCGAGCGTGTATGGCGAATCCGCGCGTCGTCCGCTACAACGCTTCCCGAGGAGGCACAAAAGATAATCATTGGTGCCTAAGCAGGGAATACGTAGTAAATAAAAGGCATTACTTATATAGCCACTCTAATACGAATTAAAATTTTGCTTCAGCTGTAGTTTTGTTGGACATTCCAGCCGGCAGCCGAAAGCTCCCGCTTTCAAAGGGGAGGGGGCAAATGACATATGTTTCCCTCGGTAAATACGCCTTAGAGAAAGTGATGAAATTCCTTGTTATGACTTCCAGGAAACGGCTCCAAAGCAACGCTACAACGGTCCTCAGAGTTGTGGTTGTTGTAGCCAGGCCACAAAACACCTATATTACCCAGGGAAAGTGAACTGTACGACTGCACCTTCCACTGTGAAACGGATATATTTAAACCATTATTCCGCATTTGTCAGTGGAGCAGTGTACGATAGAATTTTCGTGTCCGCACACAGAAACACCCGAAGCTCCGAGGCTTACAGATGCCGCACTTTATGAGGAGCCGGAACAAATTCAACGCCACCAGTAAGGCACGTGGGAGCTGCCGTGGCAAGAGCAAAGCAAGGAAACCACCCACTACTACATTGCGTTCTGCGCTCGGTGCGATAGTAGATTCGGCTACATTGGAAAAAATCAAGGATTGGTCTCGTCGAGGCTCTGCTGAGGTTCTGTAAAGAACCTAGTTGGGTAGTGTTGAGTATGAGTTGCCGTGAGGAGGCAACGCGTGGTTATGACTCCCAATGCGCAGCTCGCTTACGAAGCGCAACGGCGCGAACTTTAGACGAGAGTATACTACCGATGACGGCCCGCAGAAAACACTACCGAAGATCGTGCCAGAGAGGCCGACCGGCCAGGCGTGACCACGTACGTCGCGAATCGCAGAATGCGGCGAAGGGACGCAAAAAATTGTGGCAGTTTCGCACTAGCGGCGCGAAGACTGGGCAAACAGCGATGCCGGTGGTCCCACCTAGCTTCGTTGGGAAACGCTTCTCGTACGAACCGCACCGCAGTTTATAGCTTTTCGTAGTCGCGCATGGAGCTAAGCGTAGACAAGTGTGCGTCGAACCACAGTCCATCGCACACTCGGCAAGTGTGTCGAAACTCACTGTTCAGAAACTCGCGGGCAAACCGTCCGTCGGCACCTCCGGTGGCTCTCCGCACTTTCCGCTGGAAATTATCCAGGACTCGCAGGCGCAGATTGTTTTGGTGACGCTTCTGGTTTCTCAAACGGGTTTGCTCTCTATCACGGGCTCGAAACACTAAATCTTCTGACATTTGCTGCCGTTTAGTCGCCGCTTCGTCGGCGCGATACTCTGGATCGGCCCGAAGTTGTCGCATCCGCTGTGGAGTAGCGGCGCGCTGTCTTTCGCGCCGCGCTTCCTCTTCTATGGGAGTGACGATCTATTCCCCTCCGCAGCGATGTCGACGCGGCGGCGTCTCAGAGCTATATACACCCCGCGGGACCCTTACGTCAAGGCTTATCTCCGCCTCTGCACAGCTGCGGAGACCAGTCCGTATGGTATGGTGACGTCATGGCTAGGCAGAGCTAAGGCGAAGCGATGCGGCGCCCGCGATGACGTCTTGGCTCGGCTCCCGCAGCTGTTGCGAGGCTTGGCGCAGCTGGCCGAGGCCTGGCTAGGCGACGCATGTGACGTCATCGCCAAGCGGAGGATTCTCGGCGTGCACCTCACGGGGCAACCACCGGCTTAAACAGCTTCGCTGTTAAAAGTCTCTTCCATGTGTAAAGGTTCATGGGTACTCACGTTGCGTGGGTTAGTTGCGATGACACTACCCGTGTGGTCGTTGTAGGTGCTTTCAATTTGGATGTGTCGGGACCGAAGAGGGAGTAGTTCACACGTTTCATGTTGGAGAAATTTCGCTTGCGATGCGACACTGATCCGGCCCAACCGGCAACCCAGCGGCGTACGAGTATCGATTTGACATTATCAAACAATGTGTCTGCAGTTGCGAGTATGCCGATCGGTGTATATCATGCAACCACAAAGCCATTGTGATCGTCGTTACTGACTGATAATGAGTCATGCAATAAAGTATTTACCACACGTTTTCATACCACGACGTTTATAGCTCCGTCGGTCATCCTCCTTCGCAGGGCGGAATATTTTTTTTTTCGCGCCCACTACGGCCGTGATATCAACTGCTCCTCTGCCAGCGGTACGTGTGAGAAATGCTGGGATGCATGGCCGGCGCGGCTCGGCGCGGCGAGCGCGAAATAGGAACGCAGCTATTCACGCGCCACCAACGTTGGAACGCGCTCGACAGCGCCAGACACGCCGGTTGCGTCGTGTCGTTGGAGTATAGACGCCCGTTTTTCGCTTCCGTGACGTCGTGGAGATCGACGCGTGCGCGTTACGTTAGAGTATATCTGCGCATTTACGGAAGGACAGACCGACGGACCGATTTCCTGGGTGAGTCACCTAAGCATGCTTATGCATTAAAAGGAGCCCATTTTGAATGGGGACCGCCGCAAGACAGCGCATTGCGGAACCTCAAGCAGCAGCTGACCCATAGCCCGGTTCGGCGCGGCTGCATGAAAATTAGGTCACAGATTTTCACACCGATGCAAGCCATATTGGCGTCGGGGCAGTTTTGATTCAGCGCAAGCAGGATGGACGTGAGCATGTCGTCGCGTACGTCAGCCGCAAATTCTCGGACGCGGAGTGTCATTAACTTGCGAAAGAACTGGAGTGCCTGGCCGCTGGCTGGAGGATCGACGAGAGGTTCCCGCACGTTTTGTGTACGCAAGTTTACGATTGTGACGGATAATGCCACTATCACATTGATGTTTACAAACCAACACTTTAAGCACAAGTATGCGCACTAGATCATCTTCCTTTCTTCATATTAGTGCCACATAAAAAAAAATGTGTTCAGGTAGTAAACGCCACTTTTTTTACAGGAAAATAATGATGAAACAGTAAACCACTTCTAATGCATTATTTCAAAACTGGACTGGTCAGAAGTCTTTAATGAAGAGGAGCCCAGTCGCTCTTATGATATTTTCTATGAGAAATTTCGAAATGGTTATTTCGAAAAGACTTACAAAAACTCTAAAAAACCATGGACCGCCAAAGATCTTAACAAAAGTATAAGTCATAAGCATACGCTGTTTGCGGACTTTTTGCAACATAAGAACATCAATATATTCATCTCGTATAGAGTTGTAAAGAATAAACTGAACTCTGCTTTAAAAATACCCAAACAGGAATACTACGTCAAAGCGTGTGGTAATAAGCATTCACCAAATCAAATTTGGAGGTCGTTTAATAACTTAGTATCCAAACGGCCTCAAGCCACTCCAACAGAGATTGTGATCGAGGGCGTTACCTATAGAGGCGGCTCTTTATCAGGTAAGTTTAATGGGCATTTTTTATCAGTCGGAGAAAACCAACCTACGCAAGCAAACTTCATTGGCCCTATGTTTTACCTCAAAGGAAATCCAAAACCCACGATAATAATTTCCCCAACAATTAGTGCTGAAATCGCAATGTATATAATGCTTCTGAAAAACGATTGTTCCGCTGGAGCTGATAATATTAAAGCTGTGGTAGCCAAAGTGTCTGCGATATTATCACTCCTCTGCTATCGCGCATATGCAACCAAATGCTCAAAAAAGGTAGATTTCCAGAGAAACTGAAGATCGCAAGAGCCTGCCTGATCCATAAATCCGGAAATTATAACGATCCTAATAATTATTGTCCCACATTTATTTTGCTCATTTTCTCGAAAATCGATGAACAAGTTATCAACACTCGCCTGATTTCATATTTCATTAAGACCGGAGCTATCGCAGAACAATAAAGTTTCCAAAAAGGTAAATCTACCGAAAAGGCTTTACTTCACACAAAAGACAAAATAATCAACAACATAGAAAACAAAATGGTCACACTGGGATTATTTTTAGGCTTTCGAAAATCCTTTAATTGACTCGGTCAGTCATGAAATGTTACTACATAAATTAGATTCTTGCGGGATCCGAGGCTGCGCTCTGACTCTTATTCGAAGCTACTTGTCGCCCAGAGTGCAATTCACAAATGGTAATTATATTTCTTCCAGCTACGGCCTTATACGTACTGGCGCACCTCAAGGCTCTATACTAGGCCCAATTCTATTCATTGTTCGCATTAATGATATCGATTATATTTCTCCCAGCTGAGAAATAGCCTTATACGCTGATGACACCAATGTTTTCTTTAATGGCGCGAGTTTGGTAGCCGTAGAAAATAAAGCAAATTATTGGTTAGATAAATTAACATTGTGGCTGGGTACCAACCGTTTAGAAATAAATGCTAAAAAGACGAATTATGTAATATTGACGCAAAATAAGTTGGCACGTGGTGACACTGGCCCCTTGAGGCGAGGACGACGAAGTTAGTGGTTGCGCGCGCGCCCTCCGAGGTCCAGCCATAGCTAAAGGCTGACGTGTTTTTTGCCTATCTGTAGCTGGTCAACTATTCTAGCTGTACTAGCTGGGTGACATTTCTGGTGAAGTGCTAGGTACGGTCGATGTTAAGATCTCCGGAGCGTACCCCAGACCTAAGCCCGGCGAGTAGTTCGGCCGAGCTTACCCCTGTGCACGTATTTACCAGCCGACATCTCCAGGGACTCCAGCCACAGCACGGTCTGCTACCCGAACGAAGTAGAATGACGAGCCAACCACCTCCTGCCGCTACTGCAGCATCGCACGTGGTAGTCAATCAGACCCGGACGCCGACTCCGTTCCACGGGAGTGCTTCAGAGGACGCCGACGACTGGCTTGACCATTTTGACCGGGTCGCCAACCTCAACGACTGGACCCACGAGCGTAAGCTACGCTACGTGTACTTCGCTCTTGAAGATTCCGCGAAAATATGGTTTGAGAACCATGAGGCGACACTGACGTCATGGGAAGAATTTCGTTGGCAGTTCCTCAATGCCTTCCCCTGGGCGGACAGGAAGGAGAGGGCGGAGTTAGCAATGGAGGTGATAATTCCAGGCCTGAATGAGCGAGTGACGGCGTACGTAGAAGACATGAATCGGCTCTTCAGACTTGCGGACCCCTCTATGACTGAAGCAAAAAAGGTGCGCCACCTAATGCGCGGCGTCAAAGAGGAAATCTTTGCTGGCCTCATTCGAAATCTGCCGACGACACTTTCAGAGTTCCATGACGAAGCCACTACCATGGAAAAGGCACTTCAACAGCGGGCCAGGCAATAAAACCGCGACCCCGTGATTTCAAGGGAGCTCTCTGCCGTTACCCTCGCTAACAACATCGGCGCCTTGCGAGAACTCATCAGGGCTGTCGTCAAGGAGGAACTGCAGAAGCTGCAGACGACCGCTTCCTATGTGGGACAACTTTCCATTGCGGAAAGTTGTTTCTTTGTTTCTCTTGCAGAAGAAAGCCATTAGAGCAATTGCTAACCTAGGTTACATTAGAAAGTGCAGGCCATTGTTAGAATGATTTCAGGATATTATCAATTCATAATGAACCTAATTTTCTTCCACCCACAGACACTTACCGAAATCTATACAACCTTCGACACATCGCAATAAATGGGCCAAAAGTAAGGACAAATTACGGCTTTAACACCCTTAAACAACATATGCTTGCCTTTTTGAATGAAAATAATATATTTGAGCATCATATCTAAGACTGTAAAGATCGGAAAATCTACAAGAGAAAAATTACAACTATTAATGTCATAGTTGGGCTTGTCAGGTCCACTTGCACATTTCGTATTTAATTGCATTGTCTTTTTTTCACTCCCCTCTGGAAGCTTTTAATTCCATTCCCCATCACTATACAGAGTAGGATGCCAGCGCTAGTTTACGCGCCGGCAAAAATCTGTTTTTCGAATAAAGAGTCTCTCTCTCTCTCTCTCCCTTGGTGGATACATGTGCCGTGTCAAGGAGACTGCTTATTTGTGTTTATGCCTATCTTATGTTGTTATACCCTGTATTTTTCTACCCAAAGTTTTAGCTAGTGCCTTTTACTCTCTATTATGCTGTTCAGTTTTTTTCTCTCACCTATGCCGGGCGTCACTGCACTCACTCAGATACCTGACATGGAAGTGACTTTCAGCTTTTCTGTTCTTTATAACCATGTATTGATTTTTGTTTTGTTATTCTGCCAACAAGTGTTGACGCATATGCTACGTTGCTAATGTATTTAATTTTTGCTTTCTTTGTAACCCCTCCGACTGAAACATGCCTACTATGGGGAGGAGACCCTCGTCAGGCATTGTGCCTTTTGGCCTCCTTTCTGGAGTGTATGTACTTTAAATAAATAATAATAATATTTATTAGGCTACAAGAATAAAATTATCATGTTCGACAAAATGATTCAGCACTAAACCAAGATGCTGATGTTGTATCGTGAAACCGAGTTGATGAAGGCTTGCCGCAGAAACGCGAGGGCTCGATCTTGTTCTCCCAGCTAGAAGTATTAAATGCCCAAAGCGTCGGCGGATATTTTCTGCTCATAATGAACTCACTTACGGATACAGGGAGCAATTCTATAAGTTTGCGTTACGTGATAGTACTATTTACCACCGGCACCAGATTAATAAGCAAGAAGAACGCTACCTTCTAGTTATTTCTGGCTCCTTGCGTTCTGGTATTTTACGTGCCCGGAGGAGGCCACGTCGGCCAACGAGCCACTGAGCGCAAAATACAAGAGCGTATTTCGTCGCCGAGGACGAGTAGGAGCATTCGTCCATACGTCGCAAGCTGCGAGGTATGCCAACAACACAAGTGGCTCTCTGGGCGTCAACCTTGACCCCTTACATCCAGTACACCTCCAGATACAATTTTTGACAATGTGGCAAATGATCACATCGTGTCTTTACCAACGGGTAGCCCTTACATTATAGTCACTCTGGACAAGTCGACAAAGTTCTGCAGTGCCTTCGTTTGTAAGGTCCCTCCAAAAAAAAAAAAAAACTTATTTTCTTTAAGGACTTTATGCGCTTGCCACCAGCTTTGTCATATAATTTCTACTGGGCCGCTTCTAACGGAGACTCGGCCTTCTAAGTAAAATTAAATCCAGCAGGTCCACCACATTTCGCAACCGCGAGCTGCGCTGTTATCTCTGTTAGGCAGCAGTTGAGTACCATTTCGCGCCAGCCTACCACCCGCAAGCTAATTGTCTGACGGAGAAGTCGAACCAGACTATCGACGCCCGACTCACCCCATACTGCACAAGCAACAAACCGGGTGAGACAGACTGGGACGAGCATCTTCAAGCGGCTGCATACTCAAGTAATGCGTCATTGCAGAGTTCAGCTGGAACGTCTCTGTATGAGATTGTTTACGGCCAGCTGCCAAAACTTGGAGGCACTGGTGGAAATCGGGCGTTCCATTTTTCGACAGAGTGTGCCACAGCCTCCGAAAAGACACGCACAAGACAGGTTCATGCGCTACAGGCACAAAAGCGATACTGCGGCCACCGCCACCGTGTAGCACCAAGGTACAGAATCGGAGATGAAGTCTTGGTAACGCGAGGCTGCCATTTATTGACACAGAAGTTACATGCGAAATACGAGTGACCCTTTATTGTCACTGAACGGCTGGGCGATAACACTTGTCAAGTCGGCTGTTGGGTTTCTGAAGCACGTGCATACAGACGAAAGCGGAGCAATTTAGCGGTACACGCTTCTCAATTGAAGTAAGGGTTCGTTGGCAAAA
The DNA here is from genome assembly GCF_013339745.2 of Dermacentor silvarum. Classification (NCBI taxonomy): domain Eukaryota; kingdom Metazoa; phylum Arthropoda; class Arachnida; order Ixodida; family Ixodidae; genus Dermacentor; species Dermacentor silvarum. The sequence goes on from NC_051157.2 coordinate 178,786,131, forward strand.
CTGACATTCTCTTGAACGCTGTGCTTTCTTTCAGATGAACAGCATGCACATTCGCAGCCGAGTCTAATAAATAGAGGCGCACAAGCAAAGCACAAGAAGCGCTAGAGGGAAGAACTAGGAAGCAGAAGTGACGCAAAGCTCAAAGGTACCGGCGCTCTGCCTGTCTTGTCCCTTCCTTCCAATATATATATATACCTGTCTTGTCCCTTCGTTCCAATATATATATATATATATATATATATATATATATACGTGCACGCACACCTTTTTCCAGTTTGCCACTCCTCATGCTAACGATTGAATGTCCGACGATTACCATAGTCTTTAATGCGAAAATTTGAGCGCGGCGGTATACGTCTTTTTCTTTCGCAATAAATAGAGGCAAAGAAGTTAAGACCAAATCACCGCACCGTCTGGCCGTGGGCCAGTGCCGTCAGCCTCATCGCAGAGGGAGGGGCAATAGCGGAACACTGGCATGATGAATGGCAGCGGAGCCAGCTGTGGAAGACGATGACGACAAACGCGCGAGCAGGTGCACGAGTGCGATCGTACGGTTACGCCGACGGACGCCGACGCTCAACCCGTGAACGGGGGCCTAAGAGCTGCACTCTAAAAATGTAAAGCTCAAAGAATGGTAAGATTAACATTACAATGCCTCCGCCCAACTGGCATGAGGTTTTTAAGATGTTTCATTCAGGCGGCCAACTGTGTTTAGCCATTCAGCAATGTATTGCTGTGCTTTCTGCATGTAGCACACGCTATAAACAGGTCAGGAACCATGCTTGCGAAGAGCGCGCTCGCACCGACAGCTCCTATGATTCGCTGACGTCTGCTCGGCTTCTACTCCTCTCTACTGGATGGCGCAAGCGTCGGCGACTTCGGCTTCTGCTGTGTTGGCGCCTTAATGGTCCTTTCGATAGGGCAACCTAACCAAATACTGGACCGCTGGCGGTTAGACGGAAGACATTGTGGGAGAAGGAAGCGCTGGGCCGCGCGTGACTCGCACACTGCGGGCAATAGCAGGCAAAGCGAACAGGCGAGTTCTCGGAGGCCGCGGCGGCCGACTTCCCAACTGCGTTGCGCCCCCCGCTGATGGTGTGCGCGCATTTCTGGGAAGGTCCATTGTGGAGGATTCTGGATGGTTGACAGCGATTTTTCTCGCATATCTGCGAACGTTATTTCAACCACAGAAAACACTGGAAGACTGATTTCGCTCAACATTGTTCTTGCGATGTCATCACTGGTTATCATTATGGGCGAAACTGCAGTTCTTTTCGAGCACCGTAAATATATTTAGCAATATAAATATATGTTTATGCACGTTATGCGTAGGTACCCAGGCAGCACATTACATGGGACCAACTAGGGCCGATGATGGTTTTCAGCCGGCACTGACTGGGCCGCGAGGGCCCGCCGTTGCCTCCTTAATGCCAGTGCTGGCAAAGCAACTGTAACAGACATCCCGCGCTGGCTCTGCCATGCCGGCGAATTTTCGTTAATGGCTAGGCCGGGCGACGCGACTGGCTATCCCGGGCTTGCTTTGCTGTTAGAGTGCTGTCATTGGCTGTACATCTCTAAACAATGGTTAACAACGTCCGTTCAAAGCTGTAGGCATAGTCACATTGTTCAGCGGTTCTGCTAGACCCGTAAATATCGGCCTGTCAAACAGAATGGCATTTCAATATTACTTTTCACGCAGCATTCGCTGGCCAATCCCGATTATTTATGTCATACAGCACGCAATATTTATTTGAATTTTTCACCGCTCACACCAACTGCACCGAGATCAATCTGGTATTTTTTTTGTTTCTTACTAAATTATTATGTATGTTCTGCACATTTTTATTACAAAGGCTGTTAAGTTTCGCGTAATTGTATTTATTGTTTTGAATCATTCGATGGGAAATCGTTTACAAGTGGCACAAGGGCACTCCACTATAACGCAGCAATGCGCGCTTGCCGTGTGCTTCCTCGATAGGCGCAATAACAAATTCAAGGGTGTATATAATTAAAAAGCATGTGCGCTTACATGTGCGTCGTTTAAATAGTGTTGCGGGTAGTGAATTTGAAAATACGCATAACTTTATGGTGTAATCATCTGTACCACTTGCAAGTAATGCCGTTGCCAGCTGAACTTCTATAGCGGCTGTAAATTTAATTGCTAGTATACAATACAAGTCACTTTGGATGACTGTTCCCTATATTATTTTTCTGCATAAAGAGCATATCGAACCGTGTAGTAGTGTCTCCTGCGGCCAGCTTCATTATAGTCTTAGGTGGCTTTCCCGGAAAGCTCTGTCGTGCGTGTTTTCTTTTTTATTTATTTTTTTTGGATGACAGCTGATTTTTTCAGACCAACGGGCACAGTAGGCGTAAATTCCTCCCCGCAGAAAGAAGTGGGGAAAAAAGAAGTGATGCCATGTTGAAGAAGAGGTTTCTGCTGGGCTATTGGAGCATATTTCTAAAAAAACAAAAAAAACAACAACAAAAACAGCAAATAAAACGGACAGGAAGGTGAGACAAGCCCAACGATAGCTTACAATGAAATGCTTATCTTGCACGACGCCAAATATATCTGCACTGAAGAGAATGGGAAAGGCGGAGAACAGAGACAACGCCACAACTGATAGACGGGGGTGGGAGGGGGGGAGTGAAGAGAAAAGGTTTGGTCAGACGACCAAGACGAATACACAAGGCGCTCTCCGTTGGAAGGGAAGAGAAAATAAAGAAAAATAAAGAAAAAAAAACTGGAATGTTCGTGGCCCCCGGCGCCATTCCGAACCTTGACGGATGGCTGAAAGAAGTTACCGACCTAGGACTGAGAACGAAGACGGAGGCTAAGATTAAGAATACAGGAAAATAGAATGGGGAAAAAAAAGAAAATAAACGCTACTGAATAAAAATGTCAGCTACTGAATAAAATTATTTTTCTGATTAAAAAGTGAAACAAGCATAAAGAAAAACAAACTACTAAAATATATATACTGTACTGGAGATTATCGGTGCCGGCACGGTGAAGTGTTACCGTGCACTGTTGTTACCTTTTCCGCCTGATTCTCTTGCCATGGCGCTACAGATTGGAACAACCTGCCCCACCAAATCGCCGCCATCATTTGCCCTTGTACGTTTATGGAGAGTTTCACTGCGCACTTTTCACAATGAAAGTGACTTGTGTTAACATAATTATAAGCTCGTGCAATTTTAGTTTGTATTATTTAGGTCCATGTATTTGCGCTGATGTATGTAACACTTTCATGTAGTTTTCTTTTGTTCTTTTTTGTTTGCGTGTTCATTTCTGTGTTATGCAAATTACGTACTAATGTATTCCCACCCCTTATGTAATACCCCTGTCAAGGGGTCTTTAAGGTAATACAATGAAAATGAAATGAAATGAAAATGAAAGAGGAAGTCGACGAACTAGTAGTGCGCACTCGATCGGTTTTCCAGCTGAGACTGCTCCGTCTTGTACTTCGGTCAGACGTCCTGTGGACTTACAAGAACAACCCGTGACATTTGGTGGAGGTGCGGGGTTCCCGTCTTCCCCGACCTGGAGCTCCGCAGCCGTACGTTGCCATCTGCAGCCACAATGACCGACGACGCCTGCCCTTCGCCATCCGACCCTTGGCCATCCGGCCCTTCGCCATTTTCGTCGTGACGCGCCGAACCTCGGCTACCTTCCACAAGAGCCTTCGCATCGTTCTATCCCTGATCCCTCGGACTCGTGTTCTCGACGCGCCGGCTTAAACTCTCGTCGGTCTCCTCCTCGCCGCAGTTCCATTTCACCCATGCTTCGCCGTTCCAGCTCTGGTCAGGAGGAAAACAGACAGCCGCAGTTCAGTGTTGCCAGGTTTGGCTATATATAGCCAAATTGGGCCATGGGAAAATTTTTTTGGCGTCGACTTGGACGAGTTGGCTATGTGGCTATATTTGGGCTACTGAAAATGTGCGACTTGGCTGTGTTTGGGCTACAAGTGGCGCCCTAATCCACGCTCCAGAGGTGGCTCTGATCGGGTAGAAGCAAATCTCGAAGGCTGTGTTTTATCTGGCTGAGCCGGCCGCGTGGCAGTGCGTGTGTGCGTGGCCGAAATGACCTCCCGCCTTTCCTTTCCACTCTGTGCCGTTGTCTGAGCCGGTGACTTTGAACTTTGATGCACTTAAACTTACACCCTGCTTGAACGTTAGGCTCCCGATCCCTGGGCATCGGGATGAATCTGGGAGTAGTGGGTTTTTCACAGTACACTGTACTGACATGGCTATGCTCAGGAAGGGAGAGCAATAACATAGGGTCGGGGCCGTCGGGCGATCGTGGCGCCAGCATGAAAGAAGGGAAGCACGGGTGGATGACACGCCCCAGTGTGTTCATGACCATGTCTTAATTCTGGGTGATGTATCGCCACCGGGCACAGCTTTCGACCAGGATCCTCCACGTATCTCGCGCGAAGCTTTACTGCCATTTTCCTTCTCCTTCTAGATGAATTTTTCTTCGTGCTTAGATTAGAGATTCATTTCGATAGGTTGGACGTAAGATCGGATCCTCCTCAGCGAGGAGAAACCAAACATGGGGAAGTGGACCAAGTATTCGAGAATGTATAAAAAAGAAGGAAGCAAGACCCCGAGCCAAAGGTGGGTTCTAGTCAGTGTTGCCAGGTTTGGCTATAGATAGCCAAATTGGGCCAACGGAAAAAATTTTTGGCGTTGGCTTGGACGAGTTGGCTATGTGGCTATATTTGGGCTACTGAAAATCTGGGACTTGGCTGTGTTTGGGCTATAAGTGGCGCCCTAATCCACGCTCCAGAGGCGGCTCTGATCGCGTAGAAGGAAATCTCGAAGGCTGTGTTTTAGCTGGCTGAGCCGGCCGCCTGGCTGTGCGTGTGTGCGTGCCCGAATGATCCTCCCCCCTCGCCTTTCTTTCCCTCTCTGCGCCGTTGTCTGAGCCGGTGGCTTGCATCTTTGATGCACTTAAACTTACACCCTGCTTGACCGTTAGGCACCCGATCCTCGGGCATCTGGATGAGGCTGGGAGTAGTGGGTTTTTCACAGTACACTGTACTGACATGGCTATACTCTGGAAGGGAGAGCAGTAACATAGGGTTGGGGCCGTCGGGCGATCGTGGCTCCGACATGAAAGAAGGGAAGCATGGGTGCATGACACGCTCCAGTGTGTTCATGGCCATGTCTTCCGCATGATGTATCGCGCCGGGCACAGCTTTCGACCTGCTCCACGTTTCTGGCGCGAAGCTTTACTGACATTTTCCTTTTACTGCCAGATGAATTTTTCTTCGTGCTTAGATTCGAGATTCATTGCGATAGGTTGGACGTAAGATCAGATCCTCCTCAGAGAGGAGAATCCAAACATGGGGAAGTGGGCCAAGTATGCGAGAACGTATAAATAGAATGGGAGCAAGACCCTGAGCCAAAGGTGGGTTCTGGTGCTTTTACTTCTAGATCGTCTGCCCGTAGCACCATGGATTCAGATACTCATATCGAAACATGTTTGCCACGATGACATCAGTGCACCACGTCACATGAACTTCACCCACCTTGTTAGCTTAACTTGTGAGGTGTCGTGCTGTTGGCTCGAGGACGCGGGTTTGATTCCCGGCCACGGTGGCCGCATTTCAATCAAGGCGAAATGCAGGAACACCCGTGTACTTAGGTGTACGTCAAAGAACCTGGAGTGGCCAAAATTATACGCGAGTTCCCCACTGCGTCATGCCTCCCAATCATATCGTGGTTTTCGCACGTAAAACCCCAGCAATTATTAGAGTTTTAGAATAGGGGCCCTCAGACGTATTGGGGCCCAAAAGAAATAGCGTTGAAGCCACTTCGCATGCGCAAGACGGAAACTGCGTTTGGATTTTGCGTCAGGCACGCTATTTCATCAATTTAGCGGGAGCCCCAAAAGCTGCCCCAAAAGCTTTCGTCAACAAACATGGCGGCGCCAATCGAAGTGACGGCTCTAATTTAGCACAAAACTGGGCTCGATTCGTGGTAATGCGTGAAGTTCGTAAGCTAGAAGAAGTGATTTCGGTTATCGCTTTCTCTCAACTAACATGTGTAATGAAGATGATTCAATATACACCACTGATTCCGAATTCAATTGTTGATTTCCGGGCTCGTCCGCCTATCACGGGTTGACTTGGCTGGGTGAAGGTGCGTAAAGTTGGTTACTCAAAACGAAGCGTAAGAAGCTGCATGCTGCTAATAGAATAAGTTCTGAATTGTAATTAAAGGCGAAAACACGAAAGTCTAAATTACTTTTCTTATCATGAAATTGTACATTTTATTTTAATTTTTATAACAGGTTTTCTTTGACGCCGTATATATAGTGACGCTGCAAACGCAACACGCTATATTTTGTGTTCAGGAGTTCGTAGTCAATATTACTCTAAATAACTAAAAATAATAACTTAGTACTATCTGTACAATATATCTGTACAATATAGCACAAATATGCAGCTTTAAAAAAGGAAGATAAAAACAACATAGAGGTAATGAATGAAACGGTAACTAGGTTGATCTCAGAAGCAGCAATTGAAGTGGGAGATAGGGCACCAAGGCAACCAGTAGGTAAGCTCTCCCAAGAAACAAAGGACCTAATAAAGAAACGACAGAAGATGAAAATGTGCAACTCAAGAGATCAGATAGAATTCGCTGAACTGTCAAAACTAATCAACAAGAAAAAAGTAAGGGATATTCGAAATTATAACGTGGGAAAGATTGAGGAAGACGTAAAATATGGACGCAGCATTAAATCAGTAAGAAGAAAGCTTGGCATAGGACAAGGCAAGATGTATGCACTGAAAGATAAGCATGGTAATATCATCAGCAATTTCGATGACATAGTAAAAGCAGCGGAAGAATTCTGTACTGACCTGTACAGTGCCCAAAACAGCCAAGCTACTTTCATTCAAAATAGTGATGAACCGGATACAGGGGCTCCTTCTATAACTAGCGCTGAAGTTAGAAGGGCCTTGAAAGACATGACCAGGGGAAAAGCTGCTGGAGAAGATGGAATAACAGTAGATTTAATCAAAGATGGAGGAGATATCATGCTTGAAAAGCTTGCGGCCCTTTATACGCATTGCCTCACAACTTCATGTGTACCAGCAAGCTGGAAGAACGCCAACATTATACTAATCCATAAGAAGGGAGACGTTAAAGAACTGAAGAATTATAGACCCATTAGCTTGCTTTCAGTATTGTATGAAATATTCACCAAGATAATTTCCAATAGAATCAGGGCAACACTTGACTTCAGCCAACCAAGAGAACAGGCTGGCTTCAGGAAGGGATATTCTACGATGGATCATATCCATGTCATAAATCAGGTAATCGAAAAATCTGCGGAGTACAATCAACCTCTCTACATGGCTTTCATAGATTATGAAAAGGCATTTGATTCAGTAGAGATACCAGCAGTCATAGATGAATTGCGTAATCAAGGAGTACAGGAGGCATACGTGAATATCTTAGCAAACATCTACAAGGATTCCACAGCTACCTTGGTTCTCCACAAGAAAAGTAGAAAGATACCTATCAAGAAAGGGGCCAGGCAAGGAGACACAATCTCTCGAATGCTATTCACTGCATGCTTAGAAGAAGTATTCAAGCTTTTAGACTGGGAAGGCTTAGGAGTGAGGATCAACGGCGAATATCTCAGCAACCTTCGGTTTGCAGATGACATTGTCCTATTCAGCAACAATGGAGACGAATTACAACAAATGATTGAGGATCTTAATCGAGAAAGTGTAAGAATTGGGTTGAAGATGAATATGCAGAAGACAAAGATAATGTTCAATAGCCTGGCAAGGGAACAAGAATTCAGGATCGCCAGTCAGCCTCTAGAGTCTGTAAAGGAGTACGTTTATCTAGGTCAATTACTCACAGGGGACCCTGATCACGAGAAAGAAAGTTAGAGAAGAATAAAATTGGGTTGGAGTGCATACGGCAGGCATTAACAAATCCTGACTGGGAGCTTACCACTGTCGTTGAAAAGAAAAGTGTACAATCATTGCATTCCACCGGTGCTAACATATGGGGCAGAAACTTGGAGGTTAACAAAGAAGATCGAGAACAAGTTAAGGACCGCACAAAGAGCGATGGAACGAAAAATCTTAGGACTAACGTTAAGAGACAGGAAGAGAGCGGTGTGGATCAGAGAACAAACGGGGATAGCCGATATTTTAGTTGACATTAAGCGGAAGAAATGGAGCTGGGCAGGCCATGTAATGCGTAGGATGGATAACCGGTGGACCATTAGGGTTACAGAATGGATACCAAGAGAAGGGAAGCGCAGTCGAGGTCTGCAGAAAACCAGATGGGATGATGAAGTTAGGAAATTTGCAGGCGCAAGTTGGAATACGCTAGCGCAAGACAGGGGTAATTGGAGATCGCAGGGAGAGGCCTTCGTCCTGCAGTGGACATAAAATATAGGCTGATGATGATGATGATGATAATGATGATGATGATCTGTCATAGAATAAAAGCACTGATTTCGCCCGCTGCAGCGATTCGCTGGAACTTAAGAGCTTCCGGGGTCAACCAAAAAGTGCTTCTGTGCAAGCATGATGTCGCTGTTGTTGATTTAAAGGGCCGACCATCACGGTGGCACGGACATTTTGTTACGACGGATTGTGCAAAAAAAGATTGCCGTAGTGGAATGTAAAATTGTATACACAAACAAAATTGCAAATAAAAATGTCTGTTTTGGCTACGAAATATTTTGCACTTTTTTCTGTTTGGCTACATTTGGGCTACAACTTCTCCAGCTTTTGGCTACGCCACCTCGTCGGACGTGGCAACACTGGTTCTGGTGCTTTTACTTCTAGATGGTTTGCCCGTAACGTCACGGATGCAGATACTGATTCTGCTAATATCGAACCATGTTTGCCACGAAAACATCAGTACACCACGTCACACGAACAAGCTAAGCCACCGCGTTGGCTTCGCTTGTGAGGTGTCATGCAGCTGGCTCGAGGACGCGGGTTTGATTCCCGGCCACGGCGGCCACATATCGATCAAGGTGAAATGCAGGAACACCCGTGTACTTAGGTGTACGTCAAAGAACCTGAAGTGGCCAAAATTATACCCGAGTTCCCCACTGCGTCATGCCTCCCAGTCATATCGTGGTTTTTGCACGTAAAACCCCAGCAATTATTAGAGTTTTAGAATAGGGGCCCTCAGACGTATTGGGGCCCAAAATAAATAGCGTCGAAGCCACTTCGCATGCACAAGACGGAAACTGTGTTTGGGTTCAGCGTCGGGCGCGCTATTTCGTCGGTTTAGCGGGAGCCCCAAAAGCTGCCCCAAAAGCTTTCGTCAACAAACGTGGCGGCGCCCATCGAAGCGAGGGCTGTAACCTAGCACACAACTGGGCTCGATTAGTGGTAATGCGTGAAGTTCGTACGCTAGAAGCGATTGCGGTTATCGCTTTGTCTCAACTAACATGTGTTATGAAGATGGATTCATTATACGCCACTGATTCCGAATTCAATTGTCGATTTCATGGCTCGTAGACCTATCATGGATTGACTTGGCTGGGTGAAGGTGCGTAAAGTTGGTTCCTCAAAACTAAGCGCAACAAGTTGCATGCTGCTAATCTAATAAGTTCTATAGTGTAATTAAAGGCTAAAACACGAATGTCTAAATTACTTTTGTTATCATAAAATGGTATATTTTATTTTAATATTTATAACAGCTTTCCTTTGACGCTGTAGTGACGCTGCAAACGCAACACGCACTCGCAAACGGAAAACGTCTATTATAAAAACTCTTCACACCTGCATGCCCTAACGCTAACACCCGCAAAGCTCTTTGGGGCCCCAAACTTTAGGAGCCCCTATTTTAAAACTTTATTAGCCATCAACATGGTTTGCTTTTTGACAGTAACCGATTTTCACAGCACACCACTGTTATCAATTTGTTGTTTACCATTGCTCTTTGTGCGCCATCGCGGTTTTGCCATTTCGGGCGAGTCAGTTCGGGACGTGGTCGTCGCCGAAAAGGACTGCGCGCTTCTTACACTAATGTGCCGTTTTGCGCTGTAATCTCTTAAAGCTCCGCTTCATCGATTCCGACAGTGAGTGGCATCTGTTACCTGTCCCTTTTCGTAACGCACGTTCTTGGCGTGCTAGAGACCTAAGATGGCGGCCAGGTTGATGTAAATTGACACTATATAGGTAGTGTGTGCCCCAGCTAATCCGGCCCAAGCTAATTGAAAAACAGACAAACACAAAAAAAAACGCCGAGAAAACACGATAGAACGATGCGACAAATAACGCGATGTATCATAGCGCGAAAGACTTGTTTTAGCGCATCAAAAAAGAAGCCGTGAGCACGTCGCCGTCGCTGATCGCTGGACAGCTGAACTTCTAAGCCGTGTCCAGAGATAACGGGAGAGATCGATGACGCTGAACATTATTTTGTGTTCACGACAGCTAAAAAGCAAAGTTCGTAGTTCATATTACTGTAAATAACAAAAAATAATAACTTAGTACTATCTGTAATAAAATAAAAGCACTCATTTCGCCCTCTGCAGCGCTTCGCTGGAAGGTTCCGCGGCCAACCAAAACATGTTCTGTGCAATCATGATGTCGCTGTTGTTGATGTAAAGGGCCGACCGTCACGGCGGCACGGACATTTTGTTACGACGTGTTGTGCAAAAAAAGATTGCCGTAGTCGACTGTGAAAATCTACACACAAATAAAATTGCAAATAAAAATGGCTATATTTGGCTACGAAATAGTTTGCACTTTTTTCTGTTTGGCTACATTTGGGCTACAACTTCTCTAGCTTTTGGCTACGCTGCCTCGTCGGACCTGGCAACACTGCCGCAGTTCCCGAGGCAAGAACTGCGCCATCGTCGAAATTTTCAAGGCCTCATCTTTCTCCTCCTAACGAAATCGCAGTATTTATCGAAAGCGTCGCGACAACAGCTCTTGTCGATACAGGGGCTGCCGTTTCTGTCATAAGTGAAGACCTCTCCCGCAAACTCAAGAAAGTAACGATTCCTGTACCAGATATTTCCCTACACACGGCAAGCTCGTAGCAAGTCAAGCCTTCGGCCGCATGTACTGCTCGTGTTATGATTCAGGATGAACTATATTTTGTAGAATTTGTCGTTCTATGCCGTGCTTCGCATGACGTTATTCTGGGTTGGGACTTTCTTTCCGCACATCATGCTGTTGTCGACTGCGCTCGCGCGCAACTGGCTTTGTCTCCGTTCCGTGACACTACCATCGACCTCTCGGACCGTTCTCCTAAAGTGGTCGTCACCGCAGACGTAACTATCTCTTCTTTTTCTGCCGCCTTGGTGCCCGTCTCTTGTGACTCTGCCCCCGCCACGACAGCTCTTTTTACAACATCTGAAGATTGTGCGCGTCGACGGAAAATTATACTCCCGTTTGCAGTCGTCACACTCACCGATGGTTCCGCTGCCATTTATGCGTGTAATCCATTTCCCTGTCCTTCAACTCGCTTAGGCGGTGAATGTGTGGGGCATCTCGACACTCTTGACGTCATTAGTCTATTTGACTTACCTTCCGATAGATCGCCACTGCCTATCGGTGCCGTCACTTCTGCTACCACACCAGCCTCGGGTTCCCCCGATGTTTTCTTGCATACTGTCGACGACGCGCTTATGCCCGCTCACCGCAGTGAAGTTGTTGAACTTCTTGAATGTTTCCGTGCTTCTTTTGACCTCGGCCAACCTTCCTTGGCGCGCACGTCAGCGGTTCTTCACCGCATTGACACCGGTCACCATGCTCCACTGCGCCAATGTCCATACCGTGTTTCCGCAGCCGAACGCCGTGTCATTGACGAACACGTTGACGACATGCTGAAACGAGGTGTGATCCAGCCCTCCGACAGTCCTTGGGCGTCTCCGGTCGTGCTGGTGCGGAAAAAAGCTGGCTCAATCAGGTTTGCGTCGATTACCGCCGACTCAAAAAGATTACCCGCAGGGATGTTTAGCCCCTACCGTGCATCGATGACGCCTTGGATTGCCTACAGGGAGCTGAGTTCTTCTCTTCGCTAGATGTGCGCTCCGGGTACTGGCAAGTGCCGATGGCTGAAGCCGACCGTCCAAAAACATCTTTTGTAACTCCTGGTGCATTATACGAGTTCAATGTAATGCCTTTCGGCCTTTGCAACGCGCCTGCAACTTTCGAAAGAATGATGAATGCTATTCTCAGGGGTCTTAAATGGCACACATGCCTTTGCTACTTAGACGACATTGTGGTCTTTTCTACCGATTTTGATACGCAACTCTCCCGCCTTGAGCAAATTCTTGCCTGTCTCACGCCAGCTGAGTTGCAACTCAATTTGAAAAAATGTCATTTAGGTGCCCATGAGCTTACGATCCTAGGCCACGTCTGCTCGAAAGAGGTAATTCTGCCTGATCTTGCCAAACTTCGCGCCGTTGCTGAGTACCCCAAGCCCACTACTCTGATGGAACTACGGAGCTTCACCGGTTTGTCGTCCTATTTCCGGTTTTTTATCCTTACTTTTTCCTTGATCATCGCTCCCTTGACGCAGCTTCTTAATGGCGCATCAGACCTGTCGGCTTGGAACTCTGAGTGTGATGACTCATTTATGAGGCTCCGCCAGCTCCTCACGTCCCCTCCAGAACTGCGCCACTTCGACCACAATGCGCCTACTGAGATACATACGGATGCTAGCGGTGTCGGACTTGGCGCCATTCTCGCCCAATGCAAAGATGGCTTTGACGAGTACGTTGTCGCATATGCCAGGCGCACCCTAACGAAGGCAGAGCAGAATCAAACTATTCTGTGACGGAAAAAGAATGATTACGGCCGTCAGTTTGACGTTGTCACTGATCACCGTGCCTTATGCTGGTTATCGTCCTTGAAAGATCCCAGTGGCCGCCTTGCTCGTTGGGCCTTATGGCTTCAAGATTATGACATACGTGTCATTTATCGCTCTGGACGCAAACATTCAGATGCCGACGCCCTATCCCGTTCTCCGCTATCTCCTGCCTCTGTTTGCTCCTTAACTCCCACCTGCGATTTGTCAGCTGTTAGCTTCAACGACATGTCGGCCGAGCCGCGTAAAGATCCCTGCATCTCTGTACTGCTGGACTTGCTGTCTCACCGCTCACCTGCGTCTCTCTCATGCGCCATGCGTCGTCAAGCACACAACTCCGCGACGACCTTGTGTATCGACGGAATAACCTCAGCGACGGCCGTCGATGGCGGCTCGTTATTCCCCGTCATCTGCGCTCACACATCTGCGCCGCTTGGCGATGCCGGCGTATTGAAAACGTATTCCCGTCTTCGTCTTCGATTCTACTGGCAAGACATGTACAGATTCGTTCGCGAGTACGTCCGTTCATGCGCTGCGTGTCAACGCCGCAAGACCCCTCCTCAGAGTTCTGCAGGTCCCCTGCGACCTTTACCCTGCCCTCCTCGACCATTCGACCGTGTTGGAATTGATCTTTACGGCCCCCTTCCAAGCACTCCGGACGGTAACCGGTGGATCGTTGTTGCCGTAGACCACCTCACGCGATACGCCGAAACATCTGCGCTGCCGGCGTCCACCGCGAATAACGTCGCTTGCTTCCTTCTGCGCCACCTCATTCTGCGACACTGTGCACTACCTGAATTATTAGGTGGCCGTGGGCGCGTCTTTCTCTCCAATGTCATCGCGGCCCTGCTAAAGGAGTGAAACATCATTCACCGTACCGCTTCCGCCTACCAACCACAAACTAACTGCATGACTGAACGTTTCAGTCGCACGCTTGGCGACATGCTTGCGATGTGTGTGTCTGGCGATCACTCCAATTGGGACCGGGTTCTTTCTTTTGTCACTTAAGGCCTAACCGCATGCACGCGATATTCAAGCGACAGCGACAAGCGACGCGACAGGCACACCCTGTCGCGCTGTCATGTCGCGGCGTGGAGCAACCACATGAACGCTACATCGCGAAAAAGAGTAGCGACGGATTTACATTGTTGTGCGAATAAATGGTATCGTGCGCACGTAAAGAAATCTCAATTGTATCAAAAGGTCAACGTTTTATCTAGACTTAGCTAAAACATGCTATCATCCCCAGTGGAAATCCGTCCCATGCCGCCAGCGTAAAATGCCGTGGCGCCATGTGTTGCGTAAAACTCAAAACACTTTCTCGGCTCTCGGTGGAATCTCAGGCCTAACAGCGTCAAAACAAACAACCGATCTCAATAATAACCGATCTGAATAAGAGAGCGCCGATACTTAGTCCTCAGCTAGCGATGAGGTGAAGCGATGACTGAATGTACTATTTATTTTTTGCTGTCACAGCAGAGAGCAAGTTGCAAGACCGAATTCAGATCCAAGCGGGCAGACTGATTGCTGCCATGTTGTTGCGCAATCGCTGTCCCCAGCGGATGTCGTCGCGCTGATTTACGGGTGACAGCGATATTTTCTGGCTGGCCAGAAACCGGCGACGTGACAAGCGACAGCGACGAATCGCCCCCCGCGACGGCAAAACCTGTCGCTCGTCGCCGTCGCTTGTCGCTAGAAAATCGCGTGCATGCGATTGGGCCTTTACGCCTATAACTCTGCCCCGCAAACTACCACCGGCTTCTCTCCTTTCTTTCTTCTCTATGGCCGATCCTGCCTCTTGGACACCATTCTCACCTACCGTCCTGATGCTTCTGAAGGGACACCTGTTTCAGAAGCGGCTGCTTATGCTGAAGAATGTCACGAACTAGCCCGCTCGTTCACAACCCAAGATCAGTGGTGCCAAAAATCACGCCATGAAGCATCCGCTCCTAGTGCCCGCTATTCCCCCGGAATTCTTGTTCGGCTTCATGTCCCGGCTACTTCCCCCGGCCAATCCACTAAGTTTTTGTCAAACTACCACGGTCCCTACCGCGTACTGCAGCAAGCATCACCCGTGAACTATGTCATCGAGCCGCTTGCTCCGTCTTCTGATCGCCGTTGCCGAGAGCGCGAAATAGTTCATGGAGCGCGGCTTAAACCTTGTTACGACCCGCCGATGCTGTCTTTTTCCTAGGTCGCCAGGATGGTTTCTTTCTGCGCGGGGGGGGGGGGGGGGGGGGAGGGGATTGTACTGGAGATTAGCGGGGCCGGCACGGTGAAGTGTGAAAGAGGAAGTCGACGAACTAGTAGTGCGCGCTCGATCGGTTTTCTAGCTGAGACTGCTCCGTCTTGTACTTCGGTCAGACGCACTGTGGACTTACAAGAGCAACCCGTGACAATACATTTTTCAAGTAGGTGAACTCGTCTTGTGAGAGCAACACAGATTTTAATAAATTGTTGCCTAACGTTTGCATCTTGTATCAGCTAATCAATAAACCTATCGTTGTTTTGACTTTGCTTAGAGGCATACATAAGCTTCCTTATTCCTTACTAAATTCTCACTCCCACTTATACCCTCAACGACACACCTCTGGTAACTTCTTCATGTTGTAGATATCTCGGGATGCACATCACACACAACGTTTTTGGCATGTGTATGCTGAGTTTTCTATTTACCAATGCCAACCATATGTTTGGTTTTTTGCTCCGAAATTTTCTTCACGGGAAGCTTTTATTTTATAAATTCATGGTGGGGTCAATCTTCGAGTACACCAGTTCTCTCTGGAATTCAAGCTCTCGAAAGTGGCCAAAACCTTGCCGTCCGTGTTTTGTTACATACAATTACTTACGTGTAGGCAGTGCGTCTTCTATAAAATCATCGCTTGGTTTACCTTGTCGCGGTATGCGATCTCGCTTCAGTTTGTTTATTAGAATTTATTTTATTACTCCCGGTGCTTCAAGGACATATTTTTTAGCTCCCACCTACGTTTCTTCTCGCAGCGGCAACGTTTGAAGCTTTCTTGCTTATGAAAAGAGGAAAAAAAAAACTGGCCGCTTTTTTTATGTAGAGCCTTCGGGCTTTGGCACTATACTAACATTATTAAGTAAATTTATATGGCGAACTTGAACGAGATCAATGTGCTCGCTTTTTGGGCTTCAATTAATGTTATGCGCTGCGTAAGGTATTGTCGCGAGGTTTCTTAGATACGGCTGCCGCTGCTTTGTGTCTATTCCTTTCTTTTCTGAAGGGGGAGGTTGTATTATTTAACTAGAACCAAGAAATCCATCGGGGCATGTTAGCAAGTGATGCTGTGCGCCGGACTACCCCCTTGCGCACACGTTGTCTTCCTCTACCGTTCTCCTGGGATACGTAGTGCAAACAAATAGTAAACAACATTCATTGCTCACTTTCAGTTGTTCTACAGGCCCATTTGTCATGTTTTACATTTCATTGATGAATTCTACAGCACTAATGAGAGGGTAGCAGTCGTCGTAATAAAGCTGAATAAGAGGTACAAAATAAAGGTAGTACAAGTCTACGCCCCAACCTCTAGTCACGATGATGAAGAAATAGAATAGTTTTATGAAGGCGTTGAATTAGCAATAAGGAATGTGTAAACTCAGTATACTGTAGTGATGGGCGACTTCAGTGCAAAAATGGGGGGAAAGCAGGTTGGTGAGCAAGCAATTGGCAACTACGGCATCGATTCTCCAATGAAAGAGGAGAGATACTGGTAGAATTCGCGGAAAGGAATAGGTTCCGAATAACGAATACCTTCTTCAGCAAGCGCAGCAACAGGAAGTGGACCTGGAAAAGCCCTAATGGAGAAACAAGGAATGAAATAGATTTCATACTCTCTGCCGATCCAAGCATAGTGCAGGATGTAGAAGTGTTTCGTCAGGTAAAGTGCAGTGATCATAGGTTAGTGAGGTCTAGGATTTCTCTCAATTTGAAGAGAGAAAGAGTAAAATTAGTCAAGAGGAAACAGGCCATCCTAGAGGCAGCAAGGGTAAAATCAGACCAATTCAGGCTGGTGCTCGCAAACAAATATGCAGCTTTAGAAAAGGAAGATAAAGACAACATAGAGGTAAGGAATGAAACCGTAACTAGGTTGATCTCAGAAGCAGCAATTGAAGTGGGAGGTAAGGCACCAAGGCAACCAGTAGGTAAGTTCTCCCAAAAAACATAGGACCTAATAAAGAAACGACAAAACATAAAAATGTCCAACTCAAGAGATCAGATAGAATTCGCTGAAAAGTCGAAACTGATCAACAAGAAGAAAGTAAGGTATATTCGAAATTATAACGTGGGAAAGATTGAGGAAGCCGTAAACTATGGACGCAGCATTAAATCAGTAAGAAGAAAGCTTGGCACAGGACAAGGCAAGATGTATGCACTGAAAAATAAGCATGGTAATATTATCAGCAATTTCGATGACATAGTAAAAGCAGCGGAAGAATTCTGTACTGACCTGTACAGTGCCCAAAACAGCCAAGCTGCGTTCATTCGAAATAGGGATGAACCGGATGCAGAGGCTCCTTCTATAACTAGCGATGAAGTTACAAGGGCCTTGAAAGACATGACCAGGGAAAAGCTGCTGGAGAAGATGGAATAACTGTAGATTTAATCAAAGATGGAGGAGATACCATGCTTGAAAAGCTTGAGGCCCTTTAAACGCAATGCCTCACAACTTCAAGTGTACCCGAGAGCTGGAAGAACGCCAGCATTATACTAATCCATAAGAAGAGAGACGTTAAATAATTCAAAAATTATAGACCCATTAGCATGCTTTCAGTATTGTATAAAATATTCACCAAGATAATTTCCAATAGAATCAGGGCAACACTTGACGTCAGCCAACTAAGAGAACAGGCTGGCTTCAGGAAGGGATATTCTACGATGGATCATATCGACGTCATCAATCAGGTAATCGAGAAATCTGTAGAGTACAATCAACCTCTCTGTATGGCTTTCATAGATTATGAAAAGGCATTTGATTCAGTAGAGATACCAGCAGTCATAGAGGCATTGCGTAATCAAGGAGTACCGGAGGCATACGTGAATATCTTAGTAAATATCTGCAAGGATTCCACAGCTACCTTGGTTCTCCACAAGAAAAGTAGAAAGATACCTATCAAAAAAGGGGTCCGGCAAGGACACACAATCTCTCCAATGCTATTCACTGCATGCTTAGAAGAAGTATTCAAGCTCTTAGACTGGGAAGGCTTGGGAGTGAGGATCAACGGTGAACATCTCAGCAACCTTCGGTTTGCAGATGACGTTGTCCTATTTAGCAACAATGTAGACGAATTACAGCAAATGATTGAGGACCTCAATCGAGAAAGTGTAAGAATTGGGTTGAAGATGAATATGCACAAGATACAGATAATGTTCAATAGCCTGGCAAGGGAACAAGAATTCAGGATCGCCAGTCAGCCTCTAGAGTCTGTAAAGGAGTACGTTTATCTAGGTCAATTACTCACAGGGTAATTTACAGAAAGAAATTTACAGAAAAATAAAATTGGGTTGGAGGGCATATGGCAGGCATTGCCAAATCCTGACTGGTAGCTTACCACTGTCGTTGAAAAGAAAAGTGTACAATCATTGCATTCTACTGGTGCTAACATATGGGGTAGAAACTTGGAGGTTAACAAAAAATCTCGAGAACAAGTTAAGGACCGCACAAAGAGCGATGGAACGAAAAATCTTAGGATAACGTTAACAGACAGGAAGAGAGCGGTGTGTATCAGAGAACAAATGGGGATAGCCGATATTCTAGTTGACATTAACCGGAAGAAATGGAGCTACGTAGAATGGATAACTGGTGGAGTGTTAGGGTTACAGAATGGATACCAAGAGAAGGCAAGCGCAGTCGAGGTCGGCAGAAAACCAGATGGGATGATGAAGTTAGGAAATTGGCAGGCGCAAGTTGGAATACGCTAGTGCGAGACAGGGGTCATTGGAGATCGCAGGGAGAGGCCTTCGTCTTGCAGTGGACATAAAATATAGGCTGATGATGATGATATTTCAGCTATAATATATAATAAAATCAGCACAAGTGCTACTGCTCGTTCAGCCACAGCAGCTTCTGCAAAAAATAGAACAAATAAAAGAATAAAAAACGTGCGCGTGTCGTTCTTCACTACTATCAGACGAAGTGACGTCAAAACACCAAGAATGCGTCTCACTCTCCCCACGTTTTAGCTGCGTCCCCTCGCTTTGCAGTGTTGAAGGTATGCACGGTCTATTATGCACACAGCCGAGCCTGCGCTGCTTCTCAGAACCGGATGGATGCACAAAGAAGCGTGAATGATGCCCTGTCAAATTTGATGCTCCCTGCGCGGGCCTCGCCCGCTGCCAAAAAAGCATGGTGACTCTCGGTCTCTGGGAAGACGAGGGAGCCGTACAGATCCTGCTTCTGCCTGCGAGCTGTCGTTACCCACATTGCCTTCACCATGTTTTGCTTGCGAAGCATGTATCAACTTGATCAGCAACGTGTTCAGTGCCAGCGGCTTAACCTTTGCCACTACAAGCTTGGTTCCACACTGCTATCGGGTGAAACACGAACAACTAGCCAAACGTCGGAAAACTGCATTTACTGCGGAATATACTCAATTATCGCAACGTAAGTAGAATTGTCTTATTTTTTTATCAAGTATGGTGTTTTCTTTTACGTGTATTTTCTTTTTTACGGAGATAATGTACGGCCACTTTTTACTACGTACCTAGACGGTGCTGCACTGCTTCAGCGTCAGCTGAAACGCACTGTCTGTTTGAAAACACACAGCATGGCACATTTCGACTGGTACACTCAAGAAGACCAAAGTCGGATTGTAGAAGACCAAAATTGGAAGAGCAAAGTGGGAATGTACTTCCTTACTCAGGAAGTACATTCTGCGAGCCGACTGGTGTTAAGAACTTCCTGCAGAACTATGATCTGTTGTGTTGTAGCTTGATTAGGTGTTTATCATGAAAGAATGCACCCTTTCTTTGCTATCTCTGTTTTAAAAGCTTACGCATTGCCAAAGGCTAAGTACAGCTACCGGCAAGCACTTACGAGAAGTCTTGTGATGAAGGCAGAATTCATAATAATTGGCTAGTTAGAACAAAAAAATGTGGTTGATCCCTCTTATATAGGAATCGGTATAGAACACGAAAGTGAAACGTGTCTTCACAGAAGTAGTGTAATGTTTATTGCACATTGATATATAATGTCTATTGGTGTTTTGTGGCTAAAGCGCCCTTAGGCGTTGATGCACCCACGCTGACGCCTGGTGGCACGTCTCCTCCATCACGACTACCAACGTCGATGACCATGAGCAACCGTCGTGCATATGGAAGCTGCACTACGCTGCACACGCTAGCACAACGCGAAAGACGAAGCACGTAACTGACACACTAATACAACGCGCAAGACAAAGCACGTAACTGAATTGTCACCGAGTCAAATCAGCGCGTACAGCGCGTCGTAATTGCAGCCTCCGCGATCAACTTCAGAAACATTTTCAGAGCTAATTGCGGAGGCCACGCTCCGCTGTGCTGAGTACGGTGAACGCCACCTAGGTGGCGTTGGTAGTGCTTCTTGATGCCAGCGTCCCTTCGAATGCTGGCATCGAGGCGTCGTAGTGCTGAGACCACCGAAGCGTTCACTGTCGGTGCGCGTTAGTGTCATAATGCAGTACTTCTCTTTTCTGCTCGTAAGGCGGCGGCACCGCCTTCGATTTCGATTTCCAAATTTTGCATGTTTGTGGAACTTTTTCTTCTGGTTTCTTTCTTTGTATTATGTTCGTGTACATTGTAAGCTGACGTATTTCCGTGACGGAAATACGTCAGTGAAGTCTTGGTGGACCCCGGCCTAAAACAATTTCGTGTTAAAATCGCATATTTTGATGCAGCGGCATTTCCTACCTAATTTCTGCGTATTTCTGCTTCTTTTTTTCAGCTTCATCAACTTGTTTGAATGGAGGATTCATGTCTGTGGGAGGTTGCCTTCAATATAATGAACGCCATCATAGGACATGCGGTTCACTTGCCGTACAGCCTGCACGGGAAGAAAAGCAAGATGCTGTTTAACATCCGGCTATGCAGAGTGGGAAGAGGTGATACGCATTTAATTTCGCAGTTTTGTGCCCCTTTCTTATATTATGCACTGCTGGGAGTGTTGGGATAATATAGGTATATGCATTGTATGCAGATGGTGCCTGTGAGACACAGAGATCGACATCAATCCAGCGCAAGACTTCATAAGAATGTGGCTGCCAGGCGCCGTCGACTGCGCTAATAGCAGAAGGCGGCGTTACGCCGAAGCGGTTCAACCCATTCAGCATCTTCAAGTTCCCCTTTTGCGAGCCCAGCCTCAACCCCCCGTAGCGTCATAAACAAAGCTTTCGTGGGTGGCCCACAGGATTGGGGATATGAGCGACAATCTGTATCAACCTATTTTAAGACCAATAAAGAAATTATGTATCAATATTTGGCGATCTTATAGTATATCATAGCATCTTGCATCGAGCTACCGTGCAATGTTTGCAATGTTTGCGTAAAAAACGACATCGTCCACATGCATCACAATCTGCCGATATGGCCATGCCAGTGGATAATGCGGGACAATAAATTGACTAAAAGTGGCAGAGCCGGCAATTGAGCAATACCGGCGCTGCCAGTAGGCAAGGTGGGACACTAGAATGGCACTGAACGGCAGAGCCGGCTATCTACCTGTATTTGCGCTGCCACACGATGGTCGAAATAGGCACTTTAGTGGCATAGCCGCGCTGGGCCATTCCTGACGCGGGTAGCGCTGCCAGTTTCGGGCCTGTATTTGTGCTGTTGTTTGCCGTGATATTGCCGTTCTGGGGCCAGCCTGGTTGTGCTGCTGGGGTACAGTCACGCCAATAATACGTATCCAGACAATTTACAGCCTTAAGGCAAGTCATCTTTACTACGTTAAGGTGTTAATTACCTTTAACTGCGTTAAGTATAGAGGACTCCTGGAGCGGATTGAACGGGACCACGAAATGAATCACCATGTTTTCTGTTCTCGTGCATTTTATTCAAAACATTCGCTACAACGCACAAACGCTGGTTGTCTACACGCCTTACTGATAATGGTAAAGAACAAAATGACCCATAAAAGAGGCACGCCAACTGCCCTCAGTGATAATAGTCAATAAACCCCACGAGTTCGCTGTATCTCCGGACATGGCCAAACCTGCGCCAGCTTATCTGCATCTAGGCTTACGCGAGAAAGCGCGCCAGCGCATGTCTTTTGACTTTCGCAGTGTCAGTTTTTGGCAGGGAATCCACAAAGAAGACACCGCCATGGAGGTGCTTGTGCACGGCGAGATGGCCTGCGAGATAAGAGAAAAAAGTCAAAATGAAATAATTTTCTTGCAGCTATTTATCGCTTAAAGAATCGCGCGCCACTCCATTGCTGTGAAGGTGGATTACAAGCGAAGCAGTTTAGCACACGACATAGAGGTGACACAGAATTTAGTTCAAAGGTATGGGCAAATTTTATCTCTCTTGAGCGGCGACGGCGGTCATCCCGAAGAAAGACACACGCACACGCACTTTTATTTTGGTCAGCGGTCTTGATCTGCCACACACATTCGTGTGGAAGACTACCGCCTCCTCGGGGAGCCGGATGAAACTAGACACGCGCTACGGGACGGCCACGCCGGGAGAGCGAAGGGAAAATAGGCACGCAATTAAGCGCTTGGAACGACGACAAAAGAGGGCGGTGCGAGCCTACAAATGGCCGACGCGAGTCGCACAGCGGCAAATCATTGAGAAACCCTTATCTACCTGAGAGCCTACTGATTTTGAAAACGTTGCGTATTGATAACTAATCTACTGAAAATGCATATCCAAGTGATGAATGAGCTTTTGCATCAGATTCGGGAGCAAACTTTTTGCACACGCATATCTGTTGACGCACACGAAACATGCCTAGAAACCTAGCCATAGACAGCTTCGCTGAAAAATATATATTTAAAGGGCGCAAAATAGCACCGTACACGTGTGCTGTAATAAGAAGTGAACCTAGCAAAACTCGATGTGTTGTAAGTAGAGTTATTCAATGAAGCGAAGGGAGCGCGTGCATTCCAGAGATTGATATTTCTTATACGCGATAACTTTCAGTCATCTCTGTCCGCTATGCACTGAAAAGTGTGGGACCGTACATGCTAAGGTGCACGTGCACTTTTTACAGCGTAAGCTGTTGTGGGCTCATTCCAATAGCTGCTTTGGTTCACAATGGTGTCCGCCGCCACCTGTGACCGTAACCGCCATCGCCAGAAATGCGAAAAAATGTCGCAGTTTCACCCGAAGGCGAAGCATCAATTGCGATAGCAAATTAGTAGAGAGCTATACGGAGTAAGGATAGTGGCTTTATAAACTTTGATATGCAGCAGCACCAGCAGCGCGCAGAACTGTTGTAGTCGCCGTCGGCGTTTTTGCCCGCGTTCGCACCGAACGCGCGCGGCGTTGGTAACTGTTGCCGGTGCCTCTGGCGACGGCTCGGAGGTTATCGATGAGATACCTTTACAAGATTGGACAAGAACGGGACCCTGATTGCAGCGTCTGTCACAGTCCCGAGACAATAGACCACATACTTTGCGTGTGCCCTCAATATGCGGCGGAGCGAAGGACACTAAAGCATAGTGTTGACTGTTTGGACTCCCGCCCCTTTTCAGAAGCAAGGTTTTAGGCGCGTGAAGAAGCATTGATCATGCCTAGCGCACCATAAGATCCCTTTTGAACTTTATGTGTGAGACGGGCCTAGATGGTCGTCTCTAGGACCTGTGCGGTGTGCAATGTGCGAAATGTGTTTGTGCGATGACGTTTTGTGTGGACAACACTACTCCTGCGTGTAATGTGTGAAAAGTGCACAACCGCGTATTGGACAACGTGTGTAAATAGTAGCTCATTGTACGATATCATAATCACCTGCCACCTACCTCTCCCTGTATCTCCCACTTCCCTTACCCCTGTGAGGAGTAGCAGGCTAGAGACACGCTCTCCAGGCCGACCTCTCCTCCCTTCTCTTCATTAAAATCTACTCCTCCAGAACGGGACACTCGTCGAGCAGCGTCGGAAGTCTTTACCACCTTCTCGCCTCGCAACGTTTTTACATAAATACGCATTGGTGCCGCAGATAAACGTTGCCTCCTCTCCCCCCCTCCCTGCCGTCCCCCACGGCCTTTCGCGCGACTGAAGAAGTTGCGTTTGCTCTATATATAGGAGGAAAAAGAGGCTTAATTCTGCAGCCCTTCAGGGTGCACGGCGCTCTCTGTGACGTTCGCTCTCTGTGAAAGCGCACGTCCCTCGCGCGCTTTAACTCGCACATACAGTATACGGAGTGCGGCGACGATTTCATCGCCATTGGACGTCATACGGAACCTCACAGCGACGACGATGCCGACGGCAGAAATCCGCTTTTTGTGTCCATATAATTGCTCTCGCAATAAAAAGGACCCTGTTTCCGCCGTGATCAAACCCGCGCCCGCTGCCTGGGAGACAAATACTCTACCACTAAGCCACGCAAGCGCTTGCTGTCAAGCAGCTGAAAAATGCTCTATAAACGCGCCCTACGCAGGCACCCAGGCGCGGACGACGAGATGTGATTCAGAAGAGGCGCGGCTCCGCCAGTATGATGGCGCCATCTAGTTACGGTGCCTGCAAGCGCAGCGTGCCCGATATGCAAGTTGCATATAGCCGTTGCATGCTGCATGTAACTGAACCTGGTTAACTCAAGCAGGCTAGGTGACTATTTGTCAGCAGCTCGCTTCGAAGATTCCAATAAACAACCATTATCATCATCATCATCATCATCAACAACTGCAACGTACCGTGCCACGGGTCAAGGGATGTGAGATGGGCGCCACGTATTCTGCATACCTCTTCGGTACACGTTATGGCGTCTCCTCGCAAGGTACGAACCTCTGCTGAAGAAGCGAATCGTAGAGCTACGTGCGCGGCTACAACCAGGCATTTTCGGGCTTAGCAGACTGCTGTGCAGGGAGCATTACAAGCCGCAGCTCGCCGTCGACGCCGGGCGGACCGTTCAGAGGGTTCTCTTCAAAACGAGGCGAAGAGACTTTGACGCGAAGACCCTGTTGTGCGTCGTGCCGAAATTGGAGCTGCGCTTGAGCCGCTCCACCAGCTTAAGCTGTGACTGGGCTGCGTGTGCCGCGCAGGCCTGTGACTACTTGCTCCATCCCGCACCTTAACTTAGGTAGCAACAAAGGCCGTATTTATATGGAAGTGATTTGAGATCCCCGCATTGCACCTTGTGGCCTGTCAAAGCATGGCATGATGAAACAGTTTCAAACTACAGAAGGAAAAGGATCGTTGGTACACGCGTAGTGCGCGCCGACGGACTCGGTAACGGTGGCGGCCGTGCAAAGTGCTCTCGGGAAAGGAGGGAGCCGTCCGCCGTAGTTTTCTACGCCATTGCTCGTGCTTCTCTGTTTGATACACCTTTTCGAAGTGAAAAAAAACAACACCCGTCAAATGTTTGTGGTGGCCTAACCTCCAAGGCATGCGTAAGAGCAGTTGTTGTGCTTTGGTGTGCTGAAATAGCTGCATTAACTTCCAGGTATTTCTAATCACTTACCGCGAGGCCTTACATGACCGGGCGCAACGGTAGCAATTGACCGCCGCTTTCGGTCGGCAATTGCCTGTCATCACACTTTCCTTTGTCAACTCGGTGTTTGTCGCGCTCGATCATGTTTACATATGTAAGTGACAAATTTACACGTCCCACCCATGTTTTGGTTCGGTTTGTCCGCAATGCAACATGTGGGTTAAAGGCATTTCACCAAGGTTCTCAATGCCAGTTGCCGCTTCTTTACCATGCTGCTCTAGCTAGGGAAGGCCATACGAGTCCATCGTCTGGTGTGTTAAACCTACTCAGGCTTGCATGGACTTATTTTGCTGATTGTATGCGACCAAGCCGTCGCACCAGCTGTCACGCAGTTCATGTTCTTGAATCTGTTTTAAGCATGGCTTCGCGCATTTTAATTGTTGCAAGTTGCTTTATGTCGAACTAGTCTTGATTTCTTTTATTTACGAGGTTCCGCTTTGCCTTGCCTCGTTTTTAGGTGCCTTCGTTTTTAAGTAATTTGTTTTTCGTTTGGAATACTATAAATGTTTGATGGCAAACAGAAATAGAGCGAATTATTAAATTTTGCACTTTTTTGCCGCGAGTGGCGACAGTGAGGCGAAAGCTTACAAGCGGATACATTGTAGAGGGTCGCACGCACGAGGGAGTTCATACGGTGAGCAGTCGCCAGGGGCGCTGCAGTGCTATCCTTGATAGGGTGCCTTGATGCCCGCGCGCATCGAGGCACTCTAATCTTTGATAAAGTCAGTCATGACAATGATCTTTCCATTCCCTGACTATTAGGGGAATGGAAACGCAGCGCTACGGCATGGTTGTTTACCGCAGGTGCCTTCACTGAGGCGCTTCACCTTCACTGAGGCGCTTTACATATAGCTTTACCAACTGAAACGACGGGAGCAACGGTTGTCACTGCAAATAGCTGTGCGGTATTCTAGGGTCCGTAGTGACGCAGCACAGTGATAATTCGCCCGTTTATCTGCGTGCGGGAAGCCTCCGCGATGCATTGCAAAGAGCGCGCTGCCCAGTGACACAATTCATCACTTGCCCAGTGAAGATGCCTCCGTGCGCATGTATACGCAGAGTTTGAGTGTGTTGTTCTCTCCAATGTGCTTGCCGATTGCCTCTGCTGCTGAGCTAACAGCGATCGCAGATGGATATACGTAGTTAGGAAATTAAACTTCGAACGCAGGAAGGGGTTGCGACTATTTAGTGTGCCGTGCTTGTGATGAAGAAATGCCATCGCACTGGGTTCAAAAAAGCGAGCGTTTCTTGGCGCTGACCGTGTTTGCGGACACTGCGGATCCGATACATCACCGATGACAAAGCAGCCATCTCAAACAACAGCCTGCGATACCTTGACGTTGGAAAACACTACGCATGCTCAGCATCGTCATCCACCACGGCCTCATCGACGCCTTGCAAGCAGCTACAGTGTCGTTCCGATAATTATTTGCTGTGCGCTACGTCACTACAATGCAGACAATGACGCATGTTGTGGGGCCATCACAGCCTAAGAAGATAGATGCATAAGCAAGCGAAAGTCGCCGCTTTGTTTTTTGATAGTGGTTTCTGAGTACATCACCGATGACAGTGTACTGTGCGTATTTTTCTGTCGGCGGTCAAGATTGTTGATGCCGCTCAGTTCCGCACCACGTACGCTGTTGCCGGAAAATAAGTTGGGCGTGGCCCAACCGTGGCGGGCACGCGCACAAAAGTTACATGCCTCGCGCGGGGCGTGATGTATGGTTTTTGATTGACACGCGAACTCGGGCCAAACTCGACATCGCGAAACCCCCCTCGAGTTGAACCTTGGGAACATGGTGGCGCAGCAGCAGCCTGTGTCATCGCATCCAGCGGCAGCAAGCGTCAATATGACCGTCTGGACCGTTCACCTACATGTCTGACGTAGAGTTTTTAGCGTCATTTTTTGCCTTACCACAAACGTGAGTGCGCTGCTGCGTGACGAGTTAGGCGAAGGCCGTCGTCTGCGGAGATAGGGTGGCGGGCAAAATGATGCTTTCCAGCGCAGACTGGTGTGACTAGGCTGCGGAGGAATAGTTGCTGCGATCGCTTCCGCTCTCTCCTGTTTCAAGCAAGCTCGTCCACCCGCGCCCCAGCCCCAGGCCAGGTCCGCCGTCGTCATCGGAGTACTGGAGCACCTGCGAGCACCTGGGGTTCAACCCGGACCAACCAACCTGCGCAGGCGAAGTAGTCACATTATATTGGACGATTCAGAATGGACGCCGGGTAGCCTTCCGGTGCAACAGGTGCCGAAATCAGTTTTCGCAGGTACACGGTACCACTGCACTGCACGGGCAGAGAGGCGAAGGAAGTTACTGCGCCAACACGGACCCGCCTCAGCCGTCCGAACGACCACCTCTTCAGGCAGCAAATGATTTGGCTCGCGTACTTGGTGAGCAAAAGCGTGGTTGTTGAAAGAGACCGTAGACTTGTTTCCTCTATGGGAGCGCGCCATCGCCGACTGGAGGAGCTACCCCGTAAGGTCGCGAGGGACGAGCTGCTGGCGCGAGCTCCACTCGGCGGCCCCGGAAGACACGCAAATTGACGAGTGCCTTCTTCGCGGCGAGCAAAAGTGCAATCGAGGCCGCCTATGACGGGCGACAACGTTTCCGCCGAGCCGCCAAAATTACGGTGGTGTTAGAGATGGTGGCCATGGGTCTTCGGCATGGTCTGCGTGACTGAGGGGTGCTGCTACTTTTCAAGGTAGACCGACGAAAGGCGGCGACGCTAGGCGCCATTATTGCAGCCAATGTTCAACGGGGACCATTATTCATAGTGACGAATTGGCCGCATACAACTGTATCCCAAATTTAGTGGATGCTAACGGGGCTATGCCTCAATCTGCATTGGGAGACAGTTAACCACAGCGTGCACTTTGTCGAAACCAAACGGGCGTTCACACGCAAAAAATAGAAATTTATTGTCAAAACGTGAAGCGCCACCTCGTCAGCAATGGGTACAGAGTAACTGCACTGATGCTGGAGTCCCACCTGGGATGGATGTGGTGGCACTCAAAGGCCACGTGAGCTGCAAAGACCCTTTCGTGCGTTTGTTAGAAGCCACGGATCGCTCTGGCTACCCAGTATAAAGATTCTTTCCTGCGGTTGTTAGAAGCCATCGCTCGGCGCTAGCCAGTATGAAGGTACATCACAATGTAAAAGAAATTAAAGCGTAGTTTGTATCCTTGCATGAGTGTTTCCGACATTCCTTAGTGTTTACACGGTAAGCGCGCGGCAAACCACTTCTGCGCTAGCCGACGCCCTTCGTCTCGCAGCCTTAGTTTAGCGCGAGCAACGAGCGATCTGTTGAAAGCCCAGTGTAAAAATCAGGCGCACACCAATCTGTGCTCGGAAATGGGAGCGAAAGCACGTAGCGATCCGCGCAATCCAATCCAGAGGAAGAAGAGGAGGCGAGCGTGCCCTCGTGGTATAACGCGAAACGATAAACTACAAATTAGTCTAATACACATTCAGTGCAGAACTTGTAAACTTTAAAACACCTATACCCTACGGTAATGTCACTAATATCATTGTACTAATGCATTTATTTGAGAACTTGCTTGTGCCTCTAATGCACTCGGTGGAACGACAAACAAGTGAAAGAATGCACGACCATGCACCGACCGTATGATGACGTGAGCCCCAGTTTGTCAACCGCCCATATGGCAACGCCCAAGGGACGATGGCCACCAGAGTGAATCTAGATAAACCAATGAAAACTGGAGGTGTGCCGACGGACAAACTTTGTCTTGTTACCATTAGTCTTTCATCTTGGGCGTCGCCAGAGCTCGTGAAGATCCCGAGTTTCGCCAAACTCGGGG